>NC_056593.1:7063467-7313467 GCF_018340385.1 Cyprinus carpio | reverse complement strand
ACAATTAACTAAAGTTATTAGAGTCATTTTCTTGGAGTTGATTAAGACTGACAAATTGTTGTAGCCGTGAAAACTATTTAACGATGCCAAACTGGTTGTTAGCCAATCAGAAATGCGAATTTATCTTACCCTTGTTGGGCTGGTCAATGACAGCTCTTTAATTAGCATACATTATGATTCCAGGCATGCAAGCTAATTAAAAACGGAGCCAGTTCCTCACAATTGTTTACACAAGATCTAATATAACGTGATTCTTTAATCCAGTGATGGATCTTAAGCATGGTACAGTGCGCATGTTGTTTTATTTCACTCCCCAATATCTCGTGATCTTTGCCCCTCATATTGCATTTTTTTCCGCCAGCTGTCTTCTCATTTTAGCTTCCGACCCCTTCGACATTTCTGAAACTCATCTGTCGCGTAGGTTCATGCGTGCTATCAAGATGTATGAGGGAGATAGAGACAGCTTTATTTGATTGTTTTGTGCTCTGTGGTAAATGTGAAGATGAAGTTCTTTTCTACCTACCCGACCTTCACACAGGTCACGTTCCTTAAAGAGAAGAGTCCCATCCTTCATCTTCAAGACTCATCCATCTCTCTGAATGATTCTTGTTTTGTTGTGGTCTACAGGAAGATGTTCTGGATGGATGGGAGCACTATAAATATGGCCAATATGGATGGCAGCAACATCAAGATTTTGCACCAGAACCAGAAGGAGCCTGTTGGTAAATTGAAGTTCCAAAACCTACAGTAGTGAGCTGCGTACTTAGTATTTTAAGGCAAAATGGTTATGGCTTCTTTCTGTGATACTTTCTTTGATCAAAATATAAGGCATGTGTCATCTGTGGAGAAAGCAGTCCCAGAATGCATTACAATACAGTGAAAACATTCATCCAAAGTGTTGTTAGTTTTAAATGATTGAGATATTATTATAGTTTTTTATTATTATTTTTTTTTTTTTTTTTTTTTTATTTTTTTTTTTATTTTGTTTATTATTTTTAGTTTAGTTCTTCTTTTCTACACGAATCTTAAACGTTTATTTATTTTATTTTATTTCAAGGAACTTTTATTTGCTCAACCTTTGTCTGTTTTGCCTCGTTTTGCTTAGCTTTTCTTTGTATTTGCTTTTCTGTTTTGCATTGTTTTTGCTCTTGTTTTATTTTGCTTTTCTTTGCTTCATTTTGCTTTAGTTTTGCACTGCTTTTGCATTGCTTTTTTGTCTGGTTTAGCTTGTCATTGCTTTGCTTTTGTTTTGTTTTGATCTGCTTTTGCATTGCTTTTTTGTCTGGTTTAGGTTTAGTCTGTCGGGTTTATGTTGCTTTTTTTTTTACTTTTTTTTTTTTTACTTTGCTTTTTATCTGTTAAGATTTGCTTTTGTTTGCTTTAGTTGCTTATGCTTGCTTTTGTTTTGCTTTAGTCTTTGCTTTGTTTTGCATTGCTTTCATGTTTTTGCTTTGCTTTTTCTTTGCTTTGTTTTGCTTTTGCTCTGGTTTAGTCGGTTTGTTTTGTGTTGGCTGTTTAGCTTTGCTTTATTCTTTGCTTTAGTCCGTTATGCATTGCTTTTGTTTTTGTTTTGCTTTCTGCTTCACTTGGCTTTGTTTTTTCTTTTTTTTTTTTTCTTTTTTTTTCTTTTCTTTTTTTTGCTGTTTTTCATTCACAAACAGCATAGAGTAAGGTGTTAGCAATACTGTTTCCATTGCCTTTCTTTGATTTAATTTTTGTTTCGCTTTTGTGCTTTTACTTTTTTTTAAACCATTTAATAAATCTGCAGTTTTGTTTCAAACAATCTGTTTAACATTTGCAAGATTACATGGCCTCAAGTACAGTACATGTATTTACTGTAACTGAATAAGGGCACCATTTACTTATTCCTCCTCTTCCTCTAGGCCGTGTCTGTTGAAATCATAATATCTATAGTAGTTTGGTCTGATTAGTAGCCTTAGGTATTGTTAAAGCTCTCTGAGATGTTCGTGGTTCTCCCCTTAACTCATAATTAAAGCAAAATCTCCCTGACAGATAGTACATGTGATTATGGCCTAAGCCAAATCTTAAGTAACAGCGGTTATTGTTATGATGTGAACTAGGGATTATTGCAAATGAAGAAAATAAAAATAGAAAACAACCTTTTGAACTTTTTTGAACACTATTTATGCTGTGCCCCACATAAACATGCTTTGCTGTAGGGGAAATTGCAGATTTTAAATAACCAGACACGTTTTATTAGCGACAATGAGTGTTGATATTCATGAGATGAAACAATGTTCAATTCTTTGTTATTTAAATCAGCCATGTTTAAAAGAAACATCTCTTGTGACAAGAACAGGTCAAATAATGAAGTTTGGGATCATTTTATTTACTCTCGAGCATCCAGTTAAAGGAATATTTCACCAAAAAATGAAAATTGCTATAATTTTTTCTCCTCCCTGTGTCTTTCCAAACCCAAATGTCTCACATTTTAATGTTTTTGAAAGAGGTCTCTTATGCGCATCATGGCTTTATTTATTTGTTAAAGAATGATTATTATTAGTGTTTAAAACAGTTGCTGCTTAATATATATATTTTTTTTTTGTGATTTTTTTTTTAACAACAATTATGCTTGTATTAACAGCATATGTGCATATACTGTATATGTATTTGCAAGTATGCATATTTTTTTTTTATGAGCCATTGCTTTACGTTTTCATATTTTCCATGTACTTTTCAGGGCTGTCGATCGACTACTCGGCCAACAAGCTGTACTGGATGAGTTCCGGAAACGGAACCATTAATAGGTGTAACCTGGATGGGAGTGGCCTGGATGTGATTGACAGCTTGAAAAAAGACCTGCGGAAAGCTACGGCATTAGCAGTGATGGGTGAGTGAAGGCTGTTTTCATCAGCATTGATTTAGTAAGGTTAATTATAACCAAGCAAATAATGGAGCTATTTAATTAGTACAGTGATAGACAGTATAAATGGTTTGTGAACAGTGGTGAATGAATGATAAGGAATAGTTTTTATGCTGAATGTGGGCTCCAGGGTTTTTGTTAAGGCTTAATTATGGAGCTGTTTTAGTACACTGCAATTACAAATCAATTGAAGGAGATTGTTGTTTTCAAAGGGCTTGAATCGCAACACTATTCATGTTCTGACATGGGTTTTTTCTTGAACTTTGAGGACTGAAGACTTTTGATGTTGCAGCTGTGTTTGCTGATTGTAGCAGCTCTGTGGGTTTTGAGACTCGGCCAAAGACAGATATGAATTTGCGCTGTCATCTTGCATGTGGCTTCTGACTCAAGGTTGATTTTCGGTGCAAATCCTAAAGATTTTTTGTGACATTTACATTTATTCATTTACAGTAGCAGGTGCTTTTTTGCTGAGAAGATGATGAGGACAGAGCGAGTTTTTTGTAAAGGAGGAGGAAGTATTGTTGATAAAGTTGGGATGGAATTTTGATGTTCCTCATGTTCTCTGGATAAAAGTGTCTGCTAAATGAGCAAATATAAATGTATAATGGTATTCACAAATCGTTTAACTTCTGTAATGTGGCTTATTCCTAGTGACAAAATCAGCCTGAAATAGATTGGGATGTGATTCTAGCTGTCTTAGTTTGATTGGACCTATAAAAATGGAAAATAATTTGGAAAATCAAATTTTGGATTATTATATATATTTTTCTAGATTGGTCAAATATATTAAAATATATGTTTATATACTAGTTATAAGTTTCTCTTGCCACTCTGCTAGCTGCACAGCTAGCTGTTTTTTCTCCCTTTTTTTTTGTGTGTTCTTTTTTTCTGTTTTTTTTTTGTGTAAGTTTTTTTTTATTATTGTTTGCTTTGCTTTATAATTGTGTTCTTCTTTTTTTGATGATTTTTGTTTGATTTGCTCTGTTTTTGTTCTGTTTTTTGTTTTGTTTCATTTAGCTGTTTTTTTGTTTTGTTTGCTCAGTTTTTAATTGTTTTCTGTTGTTGTTGTTTTCTTTGCTTTATAGTTTTGTTCTGGGATTTTTGGTTATTTTTATTTTATTTGTTTGCTGTTTTGTTTGCTATTTTCTCTGTATTTGCTTTGTTTTTAGTTTTGCTGTTTTTTTTTTGTTTGCTCTGTTTTGTTCAGTTTTTTGTTTTGTTTTGCTCTTTTTGTTATCTTCGTTTTGCTTTTACCTGTTTCTGCTCACATAATGTAATTTTAACTTCTATTCATGCTTATTTACACTTTATAATAAGTTTCCATTAGTTATTGTTAGTTATTGCATTAACTAACATTAACAATGAACAATACAGTACATTTATTACAATATATATATATATATATATATATATATATATATATATATATATATATATATATATATATATATATATATATATTAGTTACGTTAGTTAATGTAATGCAGCTGTACATTTCTTTTGATTTTAATAATATATTAGTAATTATTTATTTTTTTTTAGTGCATGTTAACTGATTTTAACAAATGGAACCTTATTGTGAAGTGTTGTCAGTTTATTTTAATACAATAAGGGCAAAGAAAAATGTTAACAAATGATTTCAGATGTGTATTTTTTCTTTTTCAGTGAAATATTATATAAACAGGATTTTTTGTTTTGATTTGTTTTGTTTTTTCACTCTAGAAGAAAGTGTACTGATGGGTTGTGCACAATGAAATCAAGTATATCTATCAAGAAAGTACATAGGGTCAGATTTGATTTCATATTGTCTTTAAAGAAAATCTATTCACAACAAACAGCCATAGGCTGTATTAACATTGCTAAAACATTCTTCTTGTGCAAAGAGCAGATATAGTGTATAAATTTCAGGGTCTTTCTCTCACATAAAGAAACTCAATGAAGCACTTGCTCGTGCGCCCCTCTTGCTTTCATCATTTAATTTCCTTTGACCCAGCACATAACTCTCTCAAGAAGAGTTCAGGGAGCACAGTGCCCATTTTTCATCATTTGTGGATTGACGTTAATCTGTTTAAGAATCAAACAGCTGGTTCAAAACCAGAGGATCATCAGCTAAAGACATCAATTCTGTTTAAAACGCTCACCTTCAGTGTTCAGGAGATAAAACGTCCTGACTTCCAAGGAAAAGAAGATTTGGAAGCCTTATAATTAGGCTGAATTACATAGGTTTTTGATGTATTGACAGGTATGAGCTACATGAGAGTAGAAATTCTGCTATATTTTGGGTAAATATCCTGGACCTGTCAGCAAGCAGGATGGTTTCATTTTATTTAAAGACAAAGATGTGTCACATATGAGTAGAGATGAAGTTTTGAACGTGTTTATTGGTTTAGGGTTTACACTTTTTACGCTTTTGAATATATAATTATATAATTATCACAATTAATAACTGTTTATAATAATTATGAACAGTAGTTTGTTTGCACAGTATACACACATTATATATTGTACACAATTATAGTTAACAATTATTAATACTATTATTTATAATTATTTTATATATAAAACTTTTCGAACATTTACCAAAAAAAAAAAACCTCTTTATATTAATACACACACTCACACACACAAATTAGAACTCATTTCATTTGGCTTATTCCACCCACAGCTGTTTCTCAGTAGGACCGGCTGTGTAATGTTTTGAACAATGAACCTAAGGTAAAAGATCTTGAATTTTGAGGACTGTGTGAGATAAATCATCCGCCCCGCCAAACATGCCAAATGTGGATGTATTATTCGATTAAACCCCGAGGAACAACCTGTTCTCGCTTCTCCTGCTGTATCATCCTCTCAAACCCTCTCACAATCAGATACCGACGTCGCCAACCGCTAATGCAATCAGATTGAGCACCAACCCGGCAATGAGCATCTGCAAGCTGGTAATGGAGTGATGGTTGAAGTCTGTTCTCTCTGCTTAGCCACACCGAACACTGTTTATTTCTCTCATGTATGAGGGTGTTATGTGGAGCCTTGCTATATAACACCCTGATATTTTATGTAGAATCAGAATCGGAATCAGAAAGAGCTTATTGGCAGATATGTTTACACATGCAAGGAATTTGTTATGGTGACAGAAGAGCCGTACTTTGCAGATTACTGAAACAAGCAAGATGGAAACAAAGGAATTTGTGTCTGAATCATACAGCAGAGAAATTTGTGATGACGCGCGCAAGCTTTCGTTTGAAGATATATCGTTTTTCGGCCTCTTGCTTTATTTCCTCTTTTCTCCTTTCTGTCAGATGAAGGAACTGAACTTCATCTGACACGTTCTTGGTTTTCGTCTCATGGCCGTTTGATTATTACACTCATTTGTTTAATATTAATGTCTAATTAACCCCGTTTTTTCCCCAGCCGTCCCGGGAGTAAGGAAACAAGTAAAGAGATAATGAATTATTAATGGCTTCTTTTCCGTTTCATTTTCTTTGTCATTGTTGTCTTTAAATGACACAATCTGCTCGGTCTTACATTTGAAGAACTTATGACCCTAATTTGGGAAATATTTAATGTGATGAATGAAAATGAAGCAGTGAGAGATGTATAGTTTGTTCAATGATATTAATGTTGAGAAAACTGAAAATATGTATTATGTAAAAAAAAAAAAAAAAATGTTTCAATGGACAAAAGACTTCAGACTCCGTAAGACGTGGTTTTATATCAATATAATGGGATATAAATGACAGGAAAATAAAAAAAATAAAATACAACTACTTTTGCAGGAAAATCACTGTGGGTAAAAATAATTTCCATATCAAATAAGTCTTTATAGGCATGCCAATATAGTACTGTGAAAAAGTAAGTGCACCCCATCGAAAGTCCTTTTTAATGTATGCAGACTTATTGAAATTACAACATCATATTATTTAACATTGAAAACTGGACATTGTAATCTTTTATTCAACAGAAAATTCCGTTGTCTTCTGCGGGAAAGTAAATATACCCTACTGTCAAGTTATTTTGACAGTATTGATGGCTGAATGTCATGAGGATCAACAATTAACAATGAAAACCAGACTTTGAAATCTTTTGTTAAATAAAAATATCTACAGAATATATTTATTGTATTTAATTCATAATTTCATGAGGATCAACAATTAACAATAGGCATAAATGTTCGGGGGTGTCCACATGTAGGGGGTGTATTTACTTTTTCCTCACACAAGAAGTTGGCATTTCCATTTACTTAAGCTGTACAAATCATTAAAAATGTACATTCTAAGTGTAATTTGTTAATGTTTTTTGTTTTTACCCAAATATATTGCGAATAAAATAAAAATGGTGTATGAAACTCTCCAGTAGTTGACACATTTCTAGCCAAGTTTTCATTTGCATCCAATTAAATCGGTACCCTAACTCCATTCAGGAACTTTCTTCACCATGGAGCATCAAAAAGATTATAAATGGTGTATGAAACTCAAGTGCACACAACACTGTTCTACGTCATTCATTTCTCTGGGTTTGTGCCCTGTCAACGGCTTATAGCTTTTTTTTTTTCAGCTCAAGGCCGAGCGCTAAGAATAGTCCTGCTTGCTTTGTGGCATCTGTATGTAATCCATTCAGGGCTGCCAGGGGACTAAGATGCCGCTGCTCGCACCTATGGGATTCATAAGTGCTGAGAGGGTGGGTAGAGCAGAAGGTTATGGTGGTGAGGTTTCGCGCCGAGGGACGTCTCCTCCTTCAAACTAAGACACGACTCGCAAGTAATATGGGCAAATAAGAATGTGTAGCCATTGAGCGGTTTGGGTCACCGGGGGGGAAGGAAAAGGATGTTGGGAGACTGCAGCCACACTACATGTCCTTTTTATGATTTGTAATCACAGAACGGTGTGTGAGTCCTGGTTGGTTTTCCGGTGTTTGTAGCATTTTCTTAAAAGGCTAAGTTGACACGCAATTAATAGGGCTTAATTGGATTTGCAGTGTGCTGTCCGCAGCAAAGAAATACAGCGGTGGATAAAGACACGTTTCACCCTGGTTCACTTTCAGAGAGGACAGTTTGTACAGTGTATTTATAAAAGAAGTTTCCAGAAGGACTATATTCAGTGCAGCTTTAATCAACTCGGTAAACAGCATGTTTTTAAAATGCCTTTATTATATTATTATTATATTAATACTACTAATAAAGATTAATTACTATTTTTGTTGAATATTTATTTAAAAGTAGATATGAATACATTTATTTTAAAACGTAACTCCATTCAGGAACTTTCTTCACCATGGAGCATCAAAACGATCCATCAAAAGTAATATTAAAATATGATATAATATATATAGTATATTTATGTAATAAGTGCCCAGAAGTACAATATTCCATGCAGTTACAACTATTTAAACAGCATTTTCTAAATATTTTATTATTTAAAATTCATGTTTAATTATGTATTATTTATAATTGTTTGTTGAATATTTAAATATGATTTAATATATTTATTTTAAATGTTTTAGTTACTATTAATTATGAATATTTGAATAATAATAGTACTGAATAATTTATTAATGGTTTAATATCAAAAGTAATATTTAAAAAGTTAGATTTATAGTATATTTATGTAATAGGTGCATGTTACAATAAATAAATTAATAATAATAATAATAATAATAATAATAATAATAATAATAATAATAATAATAATAATTATTATTATTATTATTATTATTATTAAATAATTAAATAATAATAAAAATAATAATAAATAATTCATAATATTAAATAAAAAAATGTTATCACATTAATTGTATTATTTCAATTAAAAATATTAATTCAAAAACTTTTTTTTTTTTTTTTTTTTTTTTTTTTTTTCATACAGGTTTCCTTTCGTCTTCCATTGATTTGACAAAAAGATAGTTCTGGCCCAAATTCATGCTTTTGGTTGAGCCTGTGTTTTGTTCATCTTAAGTATTTTAAAACTGAAGAAAATTACGCTCATGGCATTTAAGTGAATTAGGAAATGAAGAAAGGTTATTCAGAAATATCTGTGAAACATGAGATGGTGACATTTCATTTGTTTCTTTTATTTTCACTTAAATTTTAACCTAAAATCTTGATGTTGAAAAAAAAAAAAAAGTTCATGTAAATGTTACTTGTCAAATTTGCATTTCAAATAGGGATTTCAGTGATTTTCAGAAGCATTATTTTTCTCTCTAGGTGGGAAGTTATGGTGGGCAGATGATGTTCTCGCTCAGCTGGGAACCGTTAACAAGAGGGACGGAAAAAACCTGACAGTTCTTCGGAATAAGACCACAGGCGTCGTCCACATCAAAGTGTATGACAAAGACAGTCAGAAAGGTAAAAAGAAACATATCCCAGCCACAACTTCACAAGAGTGATTCACATCAAATCTGTTTTTCTTTTTAAAGCAAAAAAGATTTACGTTTGGTTACTTATAAACACCACACCTTCTGATCATTGAATTCCCTTCATTGATTTTTTAAAAAACATGTTTCTATTCTTTCATTTAGTAGTATTTTTAATAATATTTGTTATAACACTCACAAAAAGCTTTTTCTGGCAATTGTTTAATAATAATAATAATATAATGTAATATTAAATAATAAAATAAAAATATAATTGTATTATTTTATATTGCTAAATTTGTATTTATTTTATTTGTTTTCAAATAGGTTTCCTTTCATCTCCAATTGGTTTGACGAACCATCACGCTACTGGTTGAGCCAGTGTTTTATTAATATGAAGTATTTTCAAATCAAAGAAAATAATACACATAACAATATCAAGAGATCCCACACCTTTTGACCATTTAATTCCCTTCACTGACTTTTTAAACACATTTCTAGTCATTCATGAATGGATAATGAAAGATTTTATTTAGTATTATTTTATTTAGTAGTATTAGTATTTTTTTTATTTATTTTTTTTATTTTGTATAAATATTTTATAACACTCATAAAAAGCAATTTGTGACAATCAAATTTTCTTAATTTTTTTTAGAGCTGAGCGTAATTAGAAAAAAACATATATATATATATATATATATATGTGTGTGTGTGTGTGTGTGTGTGTGTGTGTGTGTGTGTGTGTGTGTGTGTGTGTATATATATTGCCTGGCTTGGAAAGCATAAATAAAGAATGAATGAATGAATGAATGAATGAATGAATCTTTGTCATTTCTTCAAGGTGAGCTTACACATGACTTGGACGGTGGTTATGTTTCATAATGGTTATGTTTCTATGGCCACACAATGTCAAAGCCCTTTCCTCTTTATGAATTATGGAGAGAGAAATTCATATCACTGACAGGTCTATTAGCAGAGGAGTGCTTGATCCTCTAAACGCTCTATTAGGATTAAATAAATAAATAAAAAATAAATACTGGCAATTAGGGACTCTTAAAGGTAAATCTTTTTGCTACCTTCTCAAATCTTCTCATACCAATTAGCTCCCTCATTTATCTCTCTGACATGGACCTCATGGGAGCAAAGGCCCGTCTCATTATGCCACTTCAAATGAGTTAACTGGGGTGTTTCTGTCGAGGTGTCCGAGGAACAAAGTCAAAGCGCCACAGTTGTTTTCTCCTTCACTTCTTTTTGTGTTTGTGATGTTCTTGAAATTGGTTTAAGATGGTACACAAGCTAGTCCCCAAGCTAGTTTGACAGATTAGCATTAGATACACCTGTTCGCCTTCACAGATTCTCAAATTATCTTGGTAGGTCGCAATCCTTGTGTACCGAACAATGGTGGATGTTCCCAGCTTTGCCTTCCCACTTCTGAAACAACTCGGACGTGTTCTTGTACTATGGGCTACAACCTTCGCCCGGACCGCTCCACCTGTGAAGGTACGACCGTTAGTTCTGACCTCTGCATACGGACGTAATAAGCCTTCCGATCTCAGAGGTATTATTATTATTATTATTTTCAAGAGCATATTGACCTGGACAGGAGTTATTTTTATTTTTTCTTTGCTAGGTCTTCAGTCTTTCCTGATGTACTCCATTAATGAAGGTATAAGAGGAGTGTCTCTTGATCCCAGCGATAACTCTGAAGTTTTGATGCCGCTAACTGGCACTCTGTTCGCCGTGGGTCTGGACTATCATGCCAGTAAGTGCACTTTTTCTTTGATTATGAGTGTCTCTTGATCCCAGCGATAACTCTGAAGTTTTATATATAATATAAATTATATATATATATACATAAAATTTAATTATTTATTATTTTATATTATGAATTAATATTATTAATTCACACATGAAAATGTATTTCAGTTTTCATTTTATTTTTAGTAATTGTATGCGCTTTTGCCATTCTTATTAGTTTTTGATATTTATTTGTATTTTAGCTTTAGTTTTAATAATTGTAATATTTTAGCTTTTTTAGTTAGGCAAAAATTCTTATTTTCAGCTAATATTTATATTTTATTTTAGCTTTAGCTTCATTTACATTCATTTTTAAATCACAAAGGAAACTGCATTTTAATATATATATATATATATATATATATATATATATATATATATATATATATGTGTATATATGTGTATGTATTTTTAATATTATATATATTTATATATATATATTATATTTTTTTGAATTAGATTTATATTTTGTTTGACATTTCATTTAAATTTAATTTGTTCATACATATATTACATATGCTTTAGTTTTTTTGTTTATTTTTCTACATTATTATTTTAAATGCATGTTTTCTTTCAGTTTTAGCTTTACCAACTTTATTACTTCAATTTAAACATTTAATTCAGTTAGTAACCTTGGCAGCATTTCTAATTTTGTTTTGTTTTTTCATCTAATATTTATATTTTATTTCATTCCAGCTTTGTTTCAATTACATGAATTATTAAATCAAGGAAAGTATACATATACAGCACAAGTGTTATTTTAGTATTATTTATATAATATATAAATAATTAGTTTATTTTATTCAAATTTATTTCAATTACTAAAAATAATTCATGAATTTTAGTTTAACAAATTAAATGTATGTTGTTGTAATAAAAAAAAAAAAAAATAATAAAAAAAAAAGATAATAATGGCATAAAGAGGACAGTCATACTAAAAAGGGTAATGGTGAAAGTACATAAATTAGGGTGGTTTGGATGTAACATCACAGCTATAATAATTAAAATTTGCTTCGAAGATTAATTTGTTAAAAGTGTTAGATGTTTAATATAAAATGAGGTTAACCCCTAATGAATTGTGTAAAAATACTGCAGACTATAATTTGGTAGAAAGTTTTGATTCTTCTAAAATGAGCTGTTATTGTTCTTTGAATTGTGAATTTAGAAACCAAAGCAATTAGGCATTGCCATGCCATGTGTACAACAACATATCACCTCTTGACATGGGGAAAACGTTCATTTGCAGGGTATCTGCCAGTATTTTGGACAGATTTCTATAGTGCAGTAATTGGACAGCTGTCTGAGGCAGAAATGTTACTCTTTGCATCAGCGACAGACAGTTTGCAGCTCTGCATTTGCATGATAGAGCAAATATTGGCATTGCATTGCTTGTCTAAATATTATTTTCATTACAAGTTGAGGTAAAGGGATGCGATATGCTGTTATGACAGATGGAAGATAATCGAAACAGATTAGCTGGACAGATGAGCCGATGTCTCATAATGGTGTGAATGGGCTTCATTGGAGTTTTTGTCAAAAGGGATATAATGTACATTTTTGAGTGGGCGAGGAGCTGGTGATGCATGAAGCAACAGATAACGTCGTGTGGCCAAGTCAAAGCAATTTTCATGAAAAGCGTTTTGAAAGGGAGAGACCATGGGAGCCAGGACAATACGGGGTACCTTGGGCCTTTTTAGCCTTTATTGTTTTGGAGAAAACACAGGTTTGAATAAGAGGGAAAGGGCAAAGACATTTTGGCCAGCAGAAACAGACCCATTTGTGTAGGAGAAGCTTGGCACGTGGCCTTGTTTTTAAGGCCTTGTTTATTCGAAATTGCCCACCTGCACAAGAATGTGTACAGTTCTTAGCTGCTGTGACGTAACAGGAAATTTTAGGTAATTGCCAAAGCAACACTTCTTTATTTCATTTAAAGACTGCCAAGATTTGATTAGTGAGATGACAGCAATGGTAATCTAAATGTAAAAATGTATTAAATTAGTATGTGCAATGAAATGTACAAAAGTGAAAGTGAAAGTGAAGTTGTGCATCCTTTTGCCCCCATAATCAAACACACCTGAACAAGCTAATCAGTGTATTCAAGATCACTAAAGCTACAGGCAGTTGTGTTTGATTAGGGTTGGAGCTAAATTCTGCAGGACAGTGGCCCTCCAGGACCGAAGTTGCCCAGCCCTGCATTAACCAGCAGGAGCTAACTAGTTTAGGCAAACCTTTTAACTATGGGTTATTTTCTAATTGCATATCTTAGGAAATGACACAATTTACTGGACAGACATGGGCTCCAACAGAATCTCTAGATCCAGTCGAGATCAGACCTGGAGAGAGGACATCGTCACAAGCGGTCTCGGACGTGTTGAAGGACTAGCGGTGGACTGGATTGCAGGTGTGAAGGTTTCTCTTATTTTAGCATTTCTGTGTGTCTCCAAATTGATGTTGTCAAGCTTATTGTTTCTCTGTTCAGGGTCTTTGTTGCTTTGCATCCAAAGGTAATATTTACTGGACGGACCATGGCTTAAATCTCATCGAGGTTGCTCGATTGAACGGCATGTACCGGGCTGTGGTAATATCTGATGGTCTTGATCAACCCAGAGCCATTGCTGTACACCCAGTGAAAGGGTATGTATCTGCCTTTGTATGTTTCCACTTTGAAAATACACTATGGTTTATTTTTTTCTAATGCAAAGCTTCAGTTTCACCCAAGTGTGTCAACAGCATTTAAATTAATGACCTTTGATCATCTAGAGAGCAGTTAGCGTGTGCAATTAGCACCTCAAAGCTTGTTAACTACAGATGTACATCCTCCTTAAAGGCCTTATAATTTCCTTCTCATGTATTTTAATTTGAGAGGGCATCATAATCTTGACCTCATGTTTGTAATGAGTTATCTCATTATCTACAGCTTTGTACTGTAAAAGTGAAGTATAAACATTAAGGTTTTACACATTTTTAAGATCCATATCATGTGGCTGCATCTATTTTGGGGTCCTATCTGTACCTCTATCTTACTTACAAATGGGTCAATAAGATTCGGTCGATTTGTAGAAATAACTTGAGTCAATTAAGTCACTTTTTTGAATCGGATTAACCTGGAATGACTTCACAGATCCCCGTTGCAGTTTGGAAGTGACTCTGTTTACTCCGTTTGCCTTTTTGTATTAATAATTAATTGGTACATATTATTCCAAAGAAAAGTTTTCCTTATAGTCTGGCATCAAAATAACTAGCTTCACTTGAAACCACTTTTCTGTTTTTTATAGCTTCACTTGAAACCACTTTTCTGTTTTTTTCTACCCTTCAAACGTGAAAAAAACATTTTTAATGATCCACTCAGTAACTGATGGAAATCAAATCCTGTTCTACATTTGGTCTCATTTAGATTTGAATGTGTGAAAACTGTACCTTTAAGGATACAACAGCTTGTCTCTGGGGCAGTACCTTTAAAGGGACATCTTTTTACCTTATTTACCCCTAATATGTCATAGTAGTACCTTAATGGTACATAATACCACTCTAAGGTACTAATATGCACCTTTTAGGGGTAGATAAGGGTCAAAATTTTACCCTCAAGGGTACTGCCCCAGTGTCCAGCTGTTGTATTTAAAGGTTGTTGTACCCATTTTTTTATTTGATTCCACCTAGACATGGACAGTGCTAGCTTCACTTGAAACCACTTTTCTGTTTTTTAAGACTAAAATGGTAGAGAAGAGAAAAAAACACATATTTAGAATTTATGATGTTATCATGTTAGCATTATACTTGTTTTCACTGCAGTTGTAGAGAAATCTTGGATTTCAAACTGTGCAAAGGTCAAAATTCCTCAGGAAGACTACTTAATCATATTTTCCTTTGAATTCATGCAGGTTTCTCTTCTGGACGGAGTGGGGCCAGAGTCCTACCATCTCTAGGTCACGTCTCGATGGTTCAGAGCAATCTGTGCTTGTTAGCACCGGACTAGCAAGACCCAATGGCATCTCCATAGACTATCAGGTCTGCTTTCCCTACATGCTTACGCTGCAGGTTGCAGTCCATGTTGATTTCATGGCGAATCTTGCAGCTTTAGGGCGAGATCATATATGCCTTTGTTCTTAATTCAACAAATGCATGATTTTTCAAACTGTGTTGTAGGAAAATAAATTATACTGGTGTGACACCGGCAACAGCAAGATTGAAAGAATCAACGTTGAGCGGGGTGAGCAGAGGGAGATTGTGTTCTCATCGAGTGGGGTGGATATGTTTTCCATAGCAGTCTTTGGGGCTTACCTCTTCTGGTCTGACAGGTAATTTATATTTCCATAAATGTTACAGTCTCTAAGAATGGCCCAAGAAAGCAGATACTGTCCCATTTTCCCTATAAGGTCACGATGCTAGTGCAAAAAAAAAAAATGATTATTTCAAAATCTCCTGTGGTTCAGTGTCATTCCAAGGATGGGTTACCTCACCTTTTGTTAGACCAGCTGTGTACTGTATTTTAATGAGTTTTTTTGCTTTTAATTAGTCGAGGGCCATTGATTAGCAAGTGTCAAACTTTCGGTCTTATGCCCCCATAACGGTAGAGCCTACGCCAATGGATCCATCCGCCGTGCTTCCAAGAAAGACGCCGTGGACCTAGTGACCATCAGGAGCGGCTTGGGTGTCAGTCTGAAAGATGTGAAGGTCTTTAACCAGGATCGGGAGAAAGGTTGAGGTTTCACTTAATGGCAGTTTTCCTGTTCTTTAAACATTGCACCAATGCACACAAGTACAAGTTTATCCCAGATAAAGCAGGGGTGTCCTATCCTGCTTCTATCCTGCTACCACCTTTTTGCAGAGTTTAGCTCCAACCTACTCTACCCCACCTACCTGGAAGTTTCAAGTAATGCTGAAGATCTTGATTTGCTAGTTAAGAGGTGATTAATGAACACTAGAGCTAAAATCGAAAGGAAAGTTGCCCTCCAAGAGCAGGATTTGATACTCCTGCTAATGAACGAACACCTGACGATGGACACCATATTTAAAAGAGATCAATTAATCTTGCTGTTGTAGCAGTAAATGTCTGAGAAAGTTCTTGGTTTTTGAGCTTTACAGGAAGGGAATAGTTCTCCCAAACATGAGACCCTTTCAAATTACACTTGAAGTTTGTTTGCATGCTGGATCTATTTATTGTCTCAGAGTTATTGTTAGCTTATATCATTTGTTTAGACCACGTGTCAAACTCTTCTCCTGGCTGCCCAAAATCCTACATTATTCAGCTCTTTAAACACCTGCTTGAATATTTCTAATAATCCTGAAGAGCTGGTTCAGTTGGGTTTAATTAGGGTTGGAACTAAACTCTGCAGGACAGTGACCTTCTAGGAACTGAGTTTGACACCTTTGGTTTAGATACTTTGTAGGGAGTCTGATCTCTGATTTTTGACTTACTCAGGTACGAATGCTTGCAGCAGAGCGAATGGAGGATGCCAGCAACTTTGTTTTTACTTGGGGAATAACCGGAAAACTTGTGCTTGCGCCCACGGATATCTTGCTCAGGATGGACTCAGTTGCAACAGGTACGAGGGTTACCTGCTCTACTCTGAGAGGACCATTTTGAGGAGTATTCATCTGTCGGATGAGAATAACCTCAACTCGCCCATCAGTGCATACGAGAACCCGAATTATTTTAAAAACGTTATAGCTTTGGCCTTTGATCATCGTCAGAAAGTGCACGGAACCAATCGGATTTTCTTAAGCGATGTTCATTATGGGAATATACAAGTCATCAATGACGACTGGACAGGACGACGTGTCATTGCTGAGAGTAAGTAATTGTGTCTAATTACTTTTCTTGCTTATTTTGTTAGTTGTGCTTTTTTTTGTTTGCAGACATAGCAAGTCGTTGTATTGAGAACCCTGGTGTAGCCGATACCTTCCAAATAATGCTGATGAATGATTTTTACAGAGCTTTCAGACGTTCTTAATGCTTATGGTTTACATCACGTCTGTGAGAAACATTTGAATGAATTGGAAATTGGTTGTATGGACTTGTCAAAAATTATTGACCATTTCCCAGAACACTTCTATTGGAACATCCGGCCTGATGTTGTCTGTCCATTGTGCTTTCATTAACACATTTATTTGCTTTATTTGCAATGCAGCTCATATTTGTAGCAGCATCACGGCCAATTAACAGTGGTAAAATGTAAATAAATTATCCACACAGGGTACAGCCAATTACTCTGATAAAGCAGCAGCCCAGTAGCCGGCATTGAAATTCATACTTCTTGTGATTTATCAGGCCCTAACCTTGTCAGCATTAACAAACATCTCATTTAATCAGTATGCCATTAACCTGCAGAGCTGTCTGTTTGCAGCTGCCGTGCTGAACGATAGCTTGCCTGAGAGGAACTGTGATATTTGTCAAACGAGGCTGACACAGGTGCTCAGATTGTTACACCTGACCCTAGATGCTAAGCTTTATCCTGTGTCATGAATTTATGCTGATATATTGCAAGCATGTGTGCTGGCGTTCAGCTGATAAACAGCTTGTCTGTACGTACTCTTGTTTGTGGGCTGATAGAGGTGAGGAAATGGCTGCTAGCTCTTTAGATGAAGTGACTTTTTTTATATTTGTGATGATATTTGTTTTTAAATGTTGAGTTTAAAGTGAACTGACTCGTCAGAGCGGTAAATAAGGATGCATCTCATAAAACCTCGCAAGAAAGGGAATTTGCCAAGAATTTTCTTCAATTTCATGAGGATAGTTTTGATTTTGGGGTGAAATCTGACCTGGACATGTTTTTGTACATTTCATCTGACAGCTAAAACTGTCTGTTGCTCCAAAGACCAGTTTTTGTTCACAGGAAGGCTCAAATCTGACATTGCAGCTTAAATCAAAGCCAGTTCAAGACAGACAGTTGCTGGCTTGGTGATTTTAGCTCAGGCCTCTATAGTTTTCACCAGTGCGGGTGATTAAAGACTTTGGTTTCATCACACTGTTAACAGTGAGGGTTTATTTTTTTATTTATCTGACCTGGACATGTTTTTGTACATTTCATCTGACAGCTAAAACTGACAGAGGATTAGCTTGTTAGACAGAGGATTGTCATAAGAGCATTTTTTGTTCTTCTTCCTGTGCTTGCAACATAGCCTCTGGGTTAATTTACATTTAAATTGCAGCATGTTTGTTCTTGCAAGCTGTTGATGACTTTTAAAAGGTGTACTTTACCTAAAAATGAAAAATACGTCATCATTTAGTCAGACTCATTTTGTTGTTTCAAAACCTGTTGGACGTTTTTCTGTGCAACACAAAATACATTTTAAAGAATGATGTAGTTCCTCATTTCCATGCAATACCAATGAATAGGAACTGGAGTTTCCAAGTTAAAAAATAAATAAATTAATAAATAAATAAAACAAAAACACTTATTTAATTTTATTTAGTTTAGTTTAGTTGATAATCTTCCTTTCCATTGGGACTGGACGATACATATACTATAGTACAAGATATGGTACTTTTGAGTAAAAGTTTGAAATTTAAGCCATTATTCATTAGATTTGGTTGCCATAATTATGACTGAATCATTCTAAGTCAGATCCTTTTATTGAATCAATCTGTCTGAATGATTATTGGATCTAAATCTCAAGTTTTAGTGATGTCAAATTGATTCAAGCAGTTTTGAATCAAAATATCAAGATGTTTATCGAATATTGTCAGAATTTGGGAAAAACATCTAAAGATTCGAGTGAGCTGTTAACTTCTGCATTCATATTAAGTGAGTAAATTAAACTTGAGAGCTAGATCAGTCCGATTCATAAATGAATCATTCAAACTTGTTTTGTAAACAAAGGAACTGATTCATTCAAAAGCTCTGACTTAAAAGATTCACTCATGATTCTGGCATCCCCTCTTCTCTTATGAATGTGCCAAATTTAGTGAATTTTTGCTTAAATTTCGAGGTTTTCACTCAAAACTATCCTATAACTTCAGAAGACTTGACATATATCGTCTTTTTTTGCATCTTTGTGAAGCTTGAACTTTCCAGTACATTTTTTTTTTTTTTGTAGTTGTAGTTGTAGTTTTGTAGTAATGAGCAAGTAGAAATTCTTTAATAATTTCATTTTTCACATTTCACATAGTTTCACATTAATGTGGCTTTTTCACTTCTGGGTGAACGGTTTCTTTAAAATAACACTTCATTTTTGCTCTATTCACACCTCAGAGTTATTTTTAGACATTTTACTAAGTTACGGAAAGGCTAATCAGTGTAGAAAATGCAAAAAAACGAACAACACCAATGTATAATTAGTCATTTAAGAGAGACATGTCTGGTTTATGAATTAAGAGAGAGGCCATTGTAATTCAGTAGAGAATATTAGAAAGAATTAAAGGTTTTACTTAGTCAAGACTCCATAAGCGCACAAGACCTCAAGCCCCGAAGGCTTTTTATCCATGTGTGAGGAAAATCGATTGTGGGTCAGGGGTGAAAGAGAGCTACTGCGAGAGTATTGGCTTGGAGAGAAAGACATGCAGAGGGAAGACTTCAGACAGTGAACTATGCCAGAGGGGTTCGACAGCACATGATCAGCCTTCAGGCCTTTAGAGAAAGAGTGAGACAGTGATGCCAACGCTGTGTCTCTGCCGGGGGAAATCTGTCTTTGCTAGCCAGAGGACGGTGATGGATCGCAGACGGGATGTGATCACTTGGCACACACGTAATATTGTACAGGAGACATATCCAAGGCAACACGCAAGCTTCAGCTGTCTTGTGTAACTCTCGTCGGAGCCCAAAGTGGAAATGTCATGTCACCTTCATTCCTAAATTCAGTCATTTTCATCTGGAGGCTTGTTCCTGTTGACCTCTGATAAACAAATACCAGGATGCATGATATGTTGGTATCATATTGGGTTTAGTATTTATCTATTAATTTATTTATATCAATATTGTATATTTATTTTATATACTTATTTCCCCGTTTTTTTTGCAATTTAGATTTCAATTGCCATCATTTAACACTCAATTTGTTTTAAAACATAAAATTAGTGTTGTAACAATGTGTCAATATCTATGAGAAAGGTATTTTTTTTTTGCTTGTTCAAGTAAAGCATAAAAGGCAGTGCTAAATATTTTAACCAGTTAAGATGGTAATTTTATGCAGGAATATGGTGGGTAATTAAACACATCATTGCAGGAACAGCAGCTACTGTAATACATCTGACCAGGACTTTGGGATCTGTCTCTCTAGAGATCAGTTTGGCCAAGATAACATTTATTGTTGTTATTAAGACCTCATCAATTAAATTGTTTACAATTTGACCTTTAAGGCTTAATAATGTAAAATTTAAGACATTTTAAGACTTTAAACTGCAAGAAAACACAATGCTTTAGCAAAGTTGTTTAACCCTTAAATGCATGAATGTTGCACCGATCATTACAGATAGGGTCTGAGTTATATCAACACGGACCTAAAACACGGATGGATCTCTAACTGCTGCAGTAGCATAAAACTCTCCTGATATTTTAATAACAATTACAAAGGAATAAAATAAAGCATATTCCGTTACCTTTTTAAACTTGGTAGGGTTGAGCAGATGATTTTACCATCACTGTCATTGTCAGAGCGCACTTATTCAGCATCTGGCTCATATTCGCGATCTCAACCATATTCTCATAACTATCGTTTTTTGCATTTATTGAGTCATCATGTATTTAATTATTGTTGTGCAAAAAAAAAAAAAATTAATACTTACACTATTACACAGGCCTACCTCTGGTCGCTAGCGACCCTATACACTTTTTATAAAATAAAAAAATCAGAAAAAAGACATTATTTTATATATTTTTTATTATCTCTTCTTTAAGAGATAATAAACATAGAAAAATGTTTTACTGACTATATATATTATTAAAATATTTTACATTTGAAATATTTAACATTCAATCTTTCCTGCTGTCATGGAGCAGTCCAGTGAAATGACAAAGAAAGTTTGACTTTGTAGATATAACCTTTTTGTTTTCTAAATAAAAAGTCCCAAAATGTACAGAACTTAAAAAAAAAAAAAAAAAAAAAAAAACATAATGTAAATAAGTTGTGACAGAATAACTCAATTTTGACAAAAATGTCAGATAGAACCAAAGACTGTATAAAGACATGGACGTAGTGTCCGTGATGTCACCCATAGATTCCTGAAGAGCGTTTTTGAAGCTCAAATTGGGCAGAGCAGGCAGAGCCATCTTGGCAGCGTGTCACCGTGCGTCACTCCCGGATAATCGAAAATGGGCAAAAAGGCGGGAGCTGGTTGCTGAAGCCACGCTCACCTAGCTTGACGGCAGTGTCAGCAGCGGCAATCCACCTGTCACTCAAGTGGCCATGCCCTTAATTATGCAGAACTTTAAGGCTTAATATAATTTAAATGGATGAGTTATACAAAAAATTCACCCCCCTCACAGCTGTCATGAAGGGCAAAATTAGCTATATAGACCAAAATAATTTTTTGAACCGGGCTGTAAACATGTTTTTTTTCTGCTGTAAAATTGGCCATTTTAACATGGGGAGTCTATGGGATTGACTCCCTTTTGCTGCCAGCCTCTACCGTCCAGTTGACGAATTACATTTAAGTCACTTCCTTGTTGGCTTCACGAGAGCGAGTGGGAGGTTGCCGCTTGTATAGAACCTTATAATTCCAAGGTGACTATCAATCTATCTATCTATCTGTCTATCAGGGCTCCAGACTAACTATTTTTACTAGGAGCACTGTGGCCCCTGACAAAAATATTTCAGGAGCACAAGCAGAAAAATTAGGGGCCCACCTTAAACCAGCCTGCAATGCAATCATTCACATATTTTCCCAATTTTAACTGTATTACTGACAAATGCTTTGTTCCGGTGGCTCAGTGGTAGAGCAATACATTAGCAGTGCAAAGGTTGTGGGTTTGATTCTCAGGGAGCACATGTTAGCTAAAAAAAATAAAAAAAATAATGTTAGCCTGAATGCACTGTAAGTCGCTTTGGATAAAAGTGTCTGCTAAATGCATAAATGTAAATGATAATAAATAGCTCATAGAAATTACAATGTGCGGTATTCTTTTAAAAGGGTCGTATGATGTTGCTAAAAAGAACATTATTTTGTGTATTTGGTGTAATGAAATGCGTTTATGCGGTTTAAGGTTAAAAAAGCACATTATTTTCCACATAATGTACATTATTGTTGCTCCTCCCCACCTTTCTGAAATGCATCAATTTTTACAAAGTTCATCGTTCTGAAAAGCAAGGTGTATGCTGATTGGCCTGCTATCCAGTGCGTTGTGATTGGCTGAATACCTCAAGCGTGTGACAGAAATGCTATGCTCCTTAACATACTATGTGATGCCATCTCCCGGCCCGACGAGACAAAACCAATAAAACCCATTAGAAACGAGGCATTTGTTGCATC
This sequence comes from Cyprinus carpio, assembly GCF_018340385.1. Lineage (NCBI taxonomy): Eukaryota > Metazoa > Chordata > Actinopteri > Cypriniformes > Cyprinidae > Cyprinus > Cyprinus carpio. Next base: position 7,291,037 of record NC_056593.1, on the reverse strand, counting down.
CAGTGGGGGCATAATTACTGATTATATAATGACTTATACTGTGTTTTTATGTGTTGCGTTGCATATCGCGCCGCGTGAACATAAACCATATCTGCATTTGTGATCGGAGAAACGACAAACAACAAGCGCTACTCTACACTGTTTAAAACTCACGTTTGAATCATCAGTGGCAAATTCTTTAAATATAAAACATGTACTTACAGGCTGTGAGTCAGAAGCGCCAGACTGTTCTTGCAAAGTTGGAATTGCCCCACATTATAGAACAGCCTTTGGGCACAGACCCATTGTAGTCTAGTCTGCAGGTTCAGGAAACAGTCCTCCATAAAATACATCAAACAGCATCACACACTATGGGCTTGAGTGAGCAGCGGCCGGCGGGTGGATGCAAATCTTTCCACATCGTGACTTAGACGTGAGGGGGCGTGTTTAAATGAGGCGTTTTAGGATGGCGTGGACAAGTCTTAACTTTTATAAAGAATATCTCTTTGGATTTGAGACTTTAGTCTTTGCAACTTTACAAATCTTCTTTATACACCACGAGCTTGTAACACTCCAAAGAGAAAGGAAAAATTACAATTGTATCATATGACCCCTTTAACATATTTAACTTTAATAGTATTTTTTTTTTAACCCTCTGTCGTCTAAGGGGGTTTTGGGGGCCTGGAGAAGTTTTGACATGCCCTGACTTTTGTGATTTTTTTCAGTTGCTTATAAACATATACATGGCTAAAGTCTGAAAACACTGTATTCAGTAAAAACTGGGCTACATTAATATGTAAATAGCATGTATGTACATGATTGTGTTTTTAAGAAAACAACGTTTATGCATGGTTAGTGAAAAAACTACAATTTAGATGTCACTGAAATAAGGTCATTAAATAATGTGAAAATCATTGTGTTTACTCGATCACAGAAAACAATAGATTGAGTAAAATTTTCGAAGACACTTTTTGTTTCGAAATGGCATATGCGAGTCGGCATGATTGACCGTGAATATTAGTGTGATTCACACCTGAGAATAATGAGCTGCATAATGAGTCTTTCAGGCAGGTATGTGACTGAGAGGGAAGAGTAACAAGAAAGAATGTGAGGACAAAATAAATGTATATATTTTTACGTTTGTAGTTTATTTAGAATATATTTAATTATCCCACAAAATAACTTGAGATTCACTTGCGAGTGCAGTTAAACAGTTTATTAATAACAATCAAAGCTGACTTTCAAAGCTGAATTTTTAGCATCATTACTCCAGTCACACGATCCTTCAGAAATCATTCTAATATTCTGATTTTCTACTCAAAAAAAAAAATTATTATTATTATTATTATTATTATTATTATTATTATTATTATTATTATTATTAATGTTGAAAAGACCTGAGTATATTTTTTTCAGGTTTTTTGATGAATAGAAAGTTCAGAAGAACAGCATTGTTTGTTAACATTATTGTAATGGTCACTGATAATTAATTTCCTATAAGTAGTAATTTATAGGGGGGAAAAATAACACAATTACCACATAGCACAGTTATTATCAGTGATATTTACAGATTACTTGATACATTTACACCTCAGGTGATCGCAAACACCAATGATGGGGTAAAACACATTAAAAATTTTTACACCAGAGCAGATATTAATGAACAGCAGCTTAATTACATTCATAAACACAAACATGCTTTGTATGTAGGCCTATACAATCCAAAAACTAGTTATAAACAAAAATGGCTATATTAATGAACAGAAAATAGCCTACAAAGTTTTGTCTAATCATTCTTACTGACATTAGACTAGCAACATTATAACCTATATTACTTTTATATCGTATTGCTTTCTATGTTATAGAACATAAAAAAAAAAAACATCCTGACATCGTGAACTTTTTTTGTCACTTTTTTTTTTTTTTAGATGATGTGAATGAAATTTCATAATATTTCACTTGAGTATACATATTCTTTTTTTTTTCATTCTTCATTCTTCACAGCGAGTCTTTTGTGAGGTAAATTGTCTTATTCCTCTCAGCGCGAAGCGAACAGTAACATTTAAAAAACTTGAGGAACAGTCTCGCTGCTTTGTTAGGGAGACGTGAAAGACTGGACATTGCATTGTTTTTATATGGATTACTTTATCACAGTATCACAATATTTGTTTTCGATAAGACTTGCTCAGTTTAAAAGTAGACATGTCCAGCTTTCTATAGCTCTATCTCTCATGTCTCTGTGTTGAGTATTTGCTGAGTTACAGTGCATTTTAATGACACGTTTCTAAATGAAGATCATGCAGAACCAAGGCGGCAGACAGTGCACTCTGTTTGTTTTCTTATTTTATAAATGCACAAAGTTTTGTTGTTAGTATATGTGTATACAAATAAAAGTAGACACTTTACAGATTCGACTGATGTATTGCTCTTATCTGTACGATCAAAACTAAAAGTGTAATTTAAGTTCTTTTCGGGGTTAACAGGAGAAGATGCCACAAAATGCGTATCCACGTTTGTCGACCCCAGACGGTTAATAGTATTTGGTTTTGTTTATGCAAATGCCCATTTTTTACTATTCCTGTCAATTCTGGCTAATAATAAACACTGCCCATTTAATATCTGTTTCCCTCTTAAAACCTGATAGCGCAGATGTTAAATGGGTTGCAAAGACAATTTTTGTTGACTTGAAGTGTTTGCTACACATGATGGATTGCAGACATTAGCATATCTGCAAACACTTTGTAACAAACTTTGTTGAGATCTCAAGTAGAAAATCAGACGAGATGCATGTGAGACTACACGTTTTTTTTTTTTTTTTTTTTTCTAAAAAGAGCAGGGGATTTAAGTGTCAGTTTGCTCTTCATTGCATCTCATTGCTGTCTTGGAAAAACAGTTGACTGTATTTGTGTTTTTTTCCCCTTTCCTAAAGTCAATGGCAAATGGTCTAAATTACTTTACTGCACTGGTTCTGAAAGGCCTGTGTCATATTGTTCTTCTTCAGTGCAGTTGGCGTCCTTCTTTACACTTGTTAAGTCCTTGTTATGTTCACTGCATGTAATCTAGTAGAGCCTGCATGTCCTTTTCGGTGCCAATCACTTTCCCTGTCAGGCTCTACGGGGGTTTTGAGGATGAGGAACTGCATTCCGAAAAAAGTGAAATATTTCTGCAGAGCTTCTTAAAAGATTCTGCTCAGGTTGCAGTGCGATAAACTCAAAAAAAAATTTTCTCCCATGTATTAAGTAATTGCAACATCAAAAAGTACTGAATAATCTTCTGATCAGTGCACAGTTGTGTTTTTCACAAAAAGGCCCAAGCAGGTTATAAAAATGCGTTATACTTTGCGTCGGGTTGTACATGATATGGTTGCATAGGCAATACATGTGATGACTGTTAATTCAGCTACTACAGTATTGTGTTATTTCACAGGCAAACTTTTAAAAACATACAACAACAACAACAACAACAAAAGTACAAGAAAAAATACAATGTTATGACTGTTTGATTCTCTAAATATTACTTATTTTGTTGCACATTTATTCTCAATTTTGTCTTTTTTCTTAATCTTCTATTCATTTTTTTTTTCATTTTAACATTGAATTAAAGTTCTGTTGTAGTATAATATTTTATATTATTCATTTGTTACATTTAATTGCATTGTTATACTTAAATGAAATAAACTATTTTAAATGTCTGTTTGTCAGCGTCTAAATATTCAATTATTATTTTGTTACATTCAACTACATCTTTAAACTTGAAAAAAAATATATATAAATATATGTATGTATATATATATATATACATATATATATATATACGTATATATATATATATACGTATATATATACATATATATATATATATACATATATATATATATATATATATATCTGTATACTATATATATATATATATATATATATATATATATATATATATATATATATATATATATATATATATATATATATTTATAGATTTGTCACTCATATATATATATATATATATATATATATATATATATATATATATATATATATATATATATATATATATAAGGCAAAATATTCTATTTTTCATTCTGTTTTTGTTTTTATTTATTTATTAATTTTAACATGCCACTATTGTAATATTATAATATATATATAAAATAATATTTTTGAAAATATAAATTTATATATTTGTCAATTTTGCATTTGATTACATGTATAATTAAGTAGTTCTTCATAAAGTGTAGTGTTTTTAATTAAATTACTTATAAAATAAATAAATAAATAAATAGTATTGATGATTTAGCATTGATGCAGATTTCCACAACACATCTTGACCTTTTCTGACACCTAGCTGTTTCACATCGAGCGTCTGTCTGCTTTTTCTTCTTTTTGAATCCCTTCTGAAAGAACCTGTGGAGGTGTTTGCCTGACATCTGGTTTTATGGCTTTCGGATCAACTGCTTGCATTTGTATGATTGATAGAAGGTTTGAAATGACTAGATAAAAGTTTGATTTGTGCATCATTTCAGGCTTTAAAGTGTAGTGTGTTTAAATTGTAAAGCAATGTTATCATGTTTCCTTCTGAAGATGTTGGTTCTGTGGAGGGGCTGGCGTACCACCGAGGATGGGACGTCCTGTACTGGACAAGCTCCACCACAGCCACCGTCACCCGTCACAGCATTGACCAGACAAGACCAAACGCCTTCAACCGAGACACTGTGGTCTCCCTGTCTGAGGAGGACCATCCACATGTCCTCACTCTGGACGAATGCCAGAAGTAAGATTTAAATCAATCTTTGACAATATATTTTTTTTTGCTATGTCAAAGTGCTTTAGTTATCGTTAAATGAATTTATTTCAAATATGTGACCCTGGACCACAAAACCAGTCTTAAGTCGCTGGGGTATATTTTTAGCAATAGCCTAAAAAAAAAAAAACACTGTATGGGTCAAAATTATCGATTTTTCTTTTATGCCAAAAATCATTAGGATATTAAGTAAAGATCATGTTCCATGAAGATATTTTGTAAATTTCCCACCGTAAATATATCAAAATGTAATTTTTGATTAGTAATATGCATTGCTAAGAATTCATTTGGACAACTTCAAAGGCGATTTTCTCAGTATTTTGATTTATTTTTGCACTGTCAGATTCCGGATTTCAAATAGTTGGATATCAGCCAAATATTGTCTTATCCTAATGAACCATACATCAATCGAAAGCTTATTAATTCGTATGTATGTATAAATATCAATTTCAAAAAATTGACATATATATATATATATATATATATATATATATATATATATATATATATATATATATATATATATATATATATATATATATATATTAAATCATATATTTATACGTTAAAATTTCATTTATTTTACATATTTCTTATATATTATTTCATGTGTTTTTCTTAAATGTATTTTTTAAAATTAATTGTTTGTGCAATTAAATTTATACTCTGTTCAATGATAAAATAAATACATAAATAAAATAAGAAGTGATACTGTATTCTATCTATCTTGCAAGTCCCAAAACATTTACTTTTTTATTACAGTAAAAATAAATCCATCCGTCTCAAATGCCAAAAGTTTCTGGATTCCACCTCACCTCAAAATAACCCTTGTTGATAAAATTTTTTTTGATTTCTGTCTTTCCAAAAGATCAATTAAGGGAGGGTTCCTCTAATTATTTCGGAGTAATTAGGTGCCAGACTACATACAGAGTATTAATTTTACATCAGTGAGTTATGAGCTTCATAAAAATTCAAATTTGAAAACAGTGTGACCTGTGCTAGAGATTCACGGTATTAATCTCCAAACACATTTGCATCTCTTGATCTATGTCAGCAGTTCCTTTCATTTTCAAATTAGAAAACATGCAATTATGGATTCTTTTTCTACTTTGGCATATTGCTGCTCTCCTGAACTGTTCATCATTGCCTTTTTGAGTGATCCACTGATTTTAGTGTCATCTAATGCAGAGCTTCTGAACTAGGTTTTACAGTAGCAAGTCATACAAAAGTGAAATAAAATATATTTATTGAAGTAAATTTATTACTATTACTATAAGCTGCTAAATTGCTAATACCTACCTGTAAACACACATTTTGTGGTCAACACAAACCATGTTTATCAAGTGAAACCGTAGTTTTGTTAATGATTTTGAAGTGAGCTTCTGCTAATCTGACTAGCATCTAGATGAACGCACGATTTTTGACATACACAACAAAAGATATACATTTTCGTCACGTTTAGAAGATTATAACCATATATTTTTTCTTCTTTTTCATTCTTTATTATATTTTTATTCTTACTATGTGTTGCTATGCTAATTGTGGTTTATTTAGCATTTAGCATCCTTTAGCATTTAGATTTATGCTTTCTGGGGGGGGGGATTTATGCTTAGATTTATGATTAGATTTATGCTTTCTCTAATTGAGAAACAGTCGATTTGAAATTATGAAAGATATTGTACTTTGTTTACTTTGGTTTTGCCTTAGCAGTCTACATTTAAATTGACTTTAGCATTTCCCTCCATTTTATGCTAAATTATATTCAGTCAGATGTGGAATTTTCCAGTGTCTGTCAGACTTTCGACTGTACACACTGCCTGATGCTTGAAAATGTTGTGTATGGAAGCAAAATCAGTTAACGTTAGCTTTTGCCAAACTTCTAAAGGTAAACAATGCTGTGCTAGTACTAGCTTGTGTTCTTCAGGTGTATAATTATAAACAGAATCGTTTATATGTTTGCTAAACACAATTCTATTGGCATTCTCTTCGCTTTTTAAAGTAGGAAATCAGAAATTTAGACTTTGCATATTGCTCAATGGTTTAAGCACAGTATGCTATCTTTTAGCTGTAGCATTAATATGGCTGCTTGTTCTTTAAGGAACATTTCACCACTTCTTACCCTGACAGCACTTAGTCGGACTGTAGCAGTCGCGCGTTAGCCTGTTAGAGCATTAACACGGCAATAAGTGGCTGCTGCTGTCAGCAAGAAGTCCCAGCGATCCAAAAACTGCCAAAGATCACAGCTAGGAGTCACACGCCTGACACTGCAAGGTGCCGTCATATGCCAGGCTAGCACACTCTTCTCAAACACAAGGACATGCTTCGTCCTTCGACCGACTAGGCTTTTTCTGCCACATTAAAAGAAAAAGGGCTGATGCTATGAGGCTGTAGCCTTTTTAATTATAATTGCAGATGAAACAGTTTGCTGCCATATATAACAAGAAGGACTTTTTGCGTTAACTGAATCAAATTCAACATAAATAACAATGTGCAAAAAATTCAACTGATCATTTAATTATGAAAAGTGCTGTTTGAAATGTTTATTTAAGTCAATTATATAATAATAATAATAATAATAATAATAATAATAATAATAATAATAATAATAATCTCAACTGGTTAAGTCTTATACTTTTAACTCTTGTTTCTGTCATATAATAATAAGGACTTTCAGTTTGACATGATAATAAAATAAAAGATAAAAAAAAAAAGATTCATAAAATTAATCTTTTAAAAAATGCAAAATAAATAAATAAAAATAATGCAACTGATCATATACTTATAAAAAGTCACATTTTTGTCACATACAAATTTAAGAAAAACATAAAACAATAATAAATGTATTCCTAAATAAATGTTTGAAATATATAAAATAAAGGCATTTTAATATGGAAAAATACAAATGAAATAACTAAATGTAATAATAATAAATAAATAATTTACACACACACTTTATATATATGTATGTATGTATGTATGTATGTATATATGTATGTATGTATATGCTTTTGATGCTTTTGATCATATTCATACTTAAGTTTCGGTTTCTTTCTTTTATTTAATGCACATTTTAAATGTGAAATTTTAATGTGACTTTCAAAGAAATCATGTATATCTGAAATATGACTCCGAAAAGCGATATTAATTCTGGAGAAAGTGCTAGCATGAGTTAAGTTGGATATTGTGTAATGTAACGACATGTTTAAGCATGTTTCAAATGTCAAAAGTTCTTTAGGACCAGAATTTTATGGTAAAAATCATTTGATGTGAAAGCTAACAGTCTGCTTGCGTTCCCCCAGCTTGATGTTCTGGACTAACTGGAACGAGCAGAAGCCGAGCATCATGAGGTCAACTTTAACTGGCCGGAACGTCCGCATCATTGTTAGCATGGATGTCATCACCCCTAATGGACTCACCATCGACCACAAAGCTGAAAAGCTGTATTTTTCCGACGGCAGTCTCGGCCACATCGAGAGGTGTGATTACGATGGCTCGCACAGATACGTGAGTATGGAGCCACTTTGTTTGTGACTTTTAAAAAATGCATGGAAGTGCATTAGCTGAAGTGAAGGCTGTGTCTTAATAGCACTGCAAAAGTCTTTCAGCCTTTGTGAAGCTTTTCTGTTTTGCTGAGGTGAAACATTGTAGGAGGACATAAAGAAATTTCGATCCCATCCACTGAATACAGGTCGCTTGGGTTCAGTACATTGTCACTTGAAACCAAAACTTAGCTTTTGCCAGTAGGACCAAATAAAAGGTCCTAACGCTGTTAAACAATACTGAAACAGTTTTCTCATTGATCTTAGTTCTAGGTGACCATGATTTCAGGTCATCAGTTAATAATGCACTAAAAATAATTTTAACATTTCAGTTTAACATATTAAATTAATAGAAATAATGATACAATTAACATATAAAAAATAACACAAATTAGCATATATGTCTGAAAAGATCACAAGTTTCTGTCATATATAATAAGTAGGGCTATCAGTTTGACAAGTTTATTTAATAAAATGTATAATAAAATGTAATATTAATTTAATAAAATTGATTGTAAAGCTGATCATATACTTGAAAACATCCAGTTTCTGTCATATTGTAAGTAGGTCTTTCAGTTTAACATGTTAATTTAATAAAAATGATTATAAAAATAATGTGCAAGAAATAAAACTAAGTAGGGCTGTAAGTTTAATGTAAATTATAAAAATAAACCACAAAAATGTAAAGCAGTTGATGATACATGCATGATCATGTTTTTTTTTTTTTTTTTTTTTTTAAACATGTAAATTTAATAAAATGTATTATACAAATAATGCACAAAAAATAACAACAAAACCTTGTAATACAATTCCTATTTCTGTCATGGCAAGTATAGGGCTGTCAGTTCAGTGTTAATAAAATTAATTATGAAAATAATGCAAAAAAAAGTAACACAACTGATGTGTAAAATCATTTCTGTTTCTGACATATATAATAAGTAGGGCTGTCAGTTTAACATGTTAATTTGATAAAATTCATTAGGAAAAAAATAAAATAAATCCCTATTGATCATACTTATTGAATTCCCACTTTTTCATTTGCGATAAAAATTGACACAATTAATCACAGTCTTATTTAAATTCCTGTTTAATTCATGTGTACTATTAAGTGGGGCTGTCATTTTAAAAGTCTAATTTAGTGAAACAAACATTTGTAACGCTACTCGAGGAACTATTCTGTTTTAATTAATTGACATACCTAAAAATAGGTTGTTATTAACTGCTAAAGTAAACTGATTTTAATGTTTGCTTTCACCAAGGTCCTGCAGATTAGAGGGTTTGACACAGTTTATTGTTTGACAACCACCAACAATGCCGTGGCGCGCTAATGGGTTCTTGCTGGCTAATGAAACTATTTGCTCGCTAGGCTATTAGAAGGTGAAAATTAATCTGGGCGAATAAAAGGAACATTTGTTTTGTTGCGTGTCAGACAGATAGAAAGTCTAGCGAGGCGGGATCCTATCAGAGCGTGCTGGAGGAGGCAGTGCCATCTAAGTTACTGCTGACAGATTCAAACTCCAGCCTTTTCAAACTTTCTCTAGAGACAAACACACAGAGCCACACATGCAAACTCTCAGGAGTTCAGAATTAACCATGCAAATTAGATGAAACTTTCTTAATAACATCAAAACATCAAATATGCCCCTATTTACTTTCATAAAGGTAAAGTGTGTGATTTCTGAGCTACTTGAATCACCCAACATAATTGTAGTGGTTGGAAAGAGATTATTTCTGTTCAGATTTTATCTTTGTAGTTGTCAGTTTTCGCAGTTTTATATATTATGTTCTGCATAATTTACAGATTTCTTCTAAGGTTGTCAGTATGTGGTATAAATGTTACACTACTGAAACTGTAGATGGCGCAGGCTGATAGATTCTAATTCAATATGATGTAAATACATCATTACTCACATTGCACAGCTGATTGGTTACTTTTTACATCAGCAGCTAATGAGCTTGCTGCTCAGCATTCAAATACTTGGCTAGCATTTGTTGTAGCAGTTGCAGCACGCTTCAGAAACCCTCCACCTTCCCCAGCTCCACCTGTATAGATCTCTATGGGATAAATTCATGTATGCTATATATATTTAGTTTTTTTGTTTGTTTGTTTGTTTGTTTGTTTAAACAGTGAAAAGTGTTTCAGTTTTATAGTATGTACTGCATAATTAACCAATTTCTAAAAGTAGTAAATGTGTTTTAGAAATGTTACAGCAATGTTATCACTTTGTAGTTTTCAGTTTTTAATCATTTTACAACATTTTCTTGAACGGAAAACAGCAGATAAAAATGTTTTACAATGTCGCAATTCATTCCAGTGCTCAAAAATAACTTCCAATCAATTCTAACCATGAATTATGAACACATTCAACTAAAAATAGTTTTTTTTGGTCCGTTAATTTCCAGTTCAGTTATATGGTTCTGTGAGTACAAAGGGGCGGAGCTTGGCAAGGGGTCTTTTAAAAATAAAAATAAAGAAAGAAAGAAAAATAGCTTTACATGAAATAGAACCTGTTTTAGTTGAGGTTATGTTTGAGTAAAAGTCCATCACATTATTGGAGAACAAAGTCTGAGATAATCCCTGCTTAGAAGCTACTTGAAACGTAAGCCTGCGCTTGTAGCAGGAATGTCATGTTCTTGTCCAAAGGTTCGTAATTCAATGCTAAAAACTTACGATCTTAAGAGAGCACAAAGAGGTTTTCACCTGTCGAGACGACAGCTCTGATATGCAGATGTGTCTGCCACATCTTTCATCCTGATCCCCCACACATGTGCAGCGGCGATGGATCACTTGGGAATAAAGATGTCTCGACTGCTTGAGGGTGAGAACACGTGTTTGACATGTTGTCATTGCCGATTAAAGCACGAGTCTCACTCTCCACGTGCCCATCGAGATGCCTATTATTACAGAAAGACTCACATTCAAACAGACGGCCCTTTAGAGACATCTGTGTCTGTGTGTGTTACTGAAAAGCGGTTAGTGCTGCACTTCAGAGCAGATGTGTGTGGCTTGTGAAAGCCTTCGGATAGAAATGGCAAAACACATGAAAAGCTCTTAAAGCTGGAAAAAATGTGTGCAGCCTTTTTTTTTTTTTTTTGATGGGTTTACATGCAGTCATCATAGAAACTGTAATGAAGAATTTGCAGTGGATTTTTAGTGTACATTGTAGTATTTGTCTCTTGTTTATTTGCCCTTTCTTTTGTTTTTCAAAAGTTTTTTTTTTCAATTTATTTATTTATTATTTCTATTTATCCATCTATCTTGACTTGACTTTTAAAGGGCAAGGTTATGTTTTTTTTTCTCCAAATGTGTTTTTTTTTTATATATACAACAAAAATATAATAATTTGTGTCCCCAAAAATGGACACAAAATCTCATTGATTTTTAAGTTTGTACAGTATGTAAAAGTAGAGTCAACTTCAACCAAATTGGAAGCACCTTGATTTTATTTTATTTTAATTTATTGTTTTATTTTTTATATTGCCAGTTTTACGCAAAGCAGAAAAAAAAATCTCATTGACTTTTCAAGTAAATAAATGTTTATTTCAATTTCTTGGTTTATTTACTACTTTGTTTCTGCATTTTTTATAAAGATTTTAAAAATCAAAGTTTTTTGCCCTTTTTGCTTGTTTTTACACTAGATGGATAGACAGACAGATGGACAGTCAGATAGATAGATAGATAGATAGATAGATAGATAGATAGATAGATAGATAGATAGATAGATTGATATATATGTATATAGATAGATATGTACAGTGATAGATAGATAGATATATAGATAGACAGACAGACAGACAGACAGACAGACAGATAGATTGACAGACAGATAGATAGATTTCAGTGAAAGTATTCAGTGGTTTTCAAATGATGACTAACTCGGTTTTATTTTATTTACAGAAGTCTTTGACACTGATTTGTTGAGTGTAGATTTGGAAATCGGGTTTGTTCCCATCTTTACCATCTCTGCGTTTCTGAGTGACTGTAATCAAATCATTTCTGAAATTTTTTTTTTTTTTCATTTCCTTCAGGCAGAGCTTACCTTCCTCCCCAAGGTCATGCGTTATGTACTGTATCCCTGTGTCTCATACAACAGCGATTGCATTTACACTCTTTAGATCTGGGTTAATCATTTATAATGTGCTCGATACTGGAGGAGGGCTGTCCTTCGGGTGTGATGGTGGTTCCCCCTCCAGTTCTGGATGGGCCAGTGTGTGTATGTAAATTACACAGACACTCAGTGTGCTTATTTTGGTGTGTGTGCCTTTGTGATGAAGTGCATAAAGTAAACTGCCTGATGGAACTGTCCTGTACGGCAGGAGAGATGCTTTGATTTATTTCTTACCACTGCTTGAAAGTTATTGACTGATTATTAATATTATTTATAATTAACAATGATTAACAAAATTTATAAATAGACTATCCATCCTTCTATCTATCCATCTATCCATCCAAAATATACATGTCTTTCCATCTATCCATCCATCCATCCAGTATATTGTTCTACCTGTCTGTCCGTCCTTCCATCCATCCATCCTTCAGTCCGTCCATCCGTCTACCCATCCGATATATTGTTCTACCCATCTGTCCATCCGTCCACCCGTCCGTCCATCCATCCATCCAATATATTGTTCTACCTGTCCGTCCGTCCGTCCATCCATCCGTCCATCCATCCGTCCACCCATCCAATATATTGTTCTACCCATATGTCCATCCGACCATCCATCCATCCATCCATCCAATATATTGTTCTATCTGTCTGTCCATCCGTCCATCCATCTATCAATCCATCCGTCCGTCCATCCAATATATGGTTCTACCTGTCTGTCTGTCCATCCATCCATCCAATATATTGTTCTACCTGTCTGTCTGTCCATCCATCCATCCAATATATTGTTCTACCCATATGTCCATCCGACCATCCATCCATCCATCCAATATATTGTTCTACCTGTCTGTTCATCCATCCATCCATCATTCTACAGTGGGTACGGAAAGTATTCAGACCCCCTTAAATTTTTCACTCTTTGTTATATTGCAATCATTTGCTAAAATCATTTAAGTCCATTTTTTTCCCTCATTAATGTACACACAGCACCCCATATTGACAGAAAAACACAGAATTGTTGACATTTTTGCAGAATTAATAAAAAAGAAAACTGAAATATTACATGGTCCTTAGGACCATGTAATATTTCAGTTTTTCTTTTTTAAAAATTCAAAAAATTTCCAAAAAGTTCGCAAACATTTTAAGGTCAGGAGAAATATAAATTCACCAAAACTTTTGACTGTTAATCTATAACCTGAAATATTTAATAGAGCTCTTGTAAAAAAAAAGGATAGTTTTATTACCAGGATATTTCCTCTCCTAAATTCTTCTTCCTAAATTTGTAGGTCATTGTGAAATCAGGACCCGGAACATTCTTTGGCTTGGCAATTTACAGAGACTTCATCTTCTGGTCCGACTGGACGCGGAGGGCCGTGATCCGCTCTGATAAGTTCACCGGAGCCAATTCGAAAGTCCTCCGTGCAGATATCCCTCATCAACCGATGGGAATCGTTGCTGTTTCCAATGACACCAACAGCTGTATGTAATTTATTTCCCTTGTTCCATCGCATGACGCAATGATTTTAATTCCAAATTCAAACCAAATGTTTTTAGATTAATTGAAACTGAAGTGTTGTGTAAACAAACCTTTATAGTATATTTCTAAAACTCTTAAATCAAAGACGGTTCAAAATAAAAAGGTTGAAAACAAGCAGATAAACATGTTTCTTGGTTGACGTAGCGGATGACTTGCCGTGTTGTTTGTATTAGTCATACAAAGCTTGTTTACATTATTCACATGGGGTGTCTGAGACGCTTACTCTCTGATGACAGCAAACACAATGTAAAGTCACTGATGTTAGATGCGTCAGAAGTCACTGGGGGCTTTTTTGATGGGTGTACGGTGAAGCTGGAAACAAAATCAACACATTCTGACAAGAAGGTCAGATAAGATGAACGCAATCACAGTGTTCTCTGCTGACTCTACTTATTAGAGGACAAGCTGGGCTTGTGTCAGCACGGTATGATAAATATAAAGACAAATCATATTAAGGAGTGACTGTACATCATTAACAGGAACTTATCAAGTAATTACAGGCTGATATGTTTACTTAAGTATAATAAATTAGGTTCAGATTTTATCTGTATATTCAGATCCTGAATCAGCATTGTGATTAGCTACCGGTCTCATGCCATAAATGTACCTGGGTGCACTTTTCAGCGGGACGCAAAATACGTACCAATAAGTACATATATGGGTTTGGTGTAGGGCATATTTCCAACATGATAGAGCATTAACTTTTAGCGACAGTCCCCGGATATTTGAATTCTGAACCGCCGCAATACGTACCATAAGCAGCATAATAAAAACACAGCAATACGTTCCTATATCAACATAATAAAAACATGCCAGGGTTCATGAATTAAACCAGTGTTTTAGTGCCACTCAGTGGAAATTTCTCTTTGAAACTGCGGCGAAACGTCCAGTAAGGTACGAGAAAATGGTGTTGCTCAAAAAGTGCACAGAGCTAAGTTTTTTTTTATGAGACCAGGTTGGTGATTAGTGTACAGATTACAACCTAGACTCACATACAGTTTGTGATTTAAAGATTCCTCTGAATCTGGATTCTGAATTTAGATTGATCTATATTGTGAATCCATATTGTAATCTGTATTCTATAATCTATATTCTCACGAGACGAAATGAGACATGACACAACAAGATTTCAAAATGAGAACGAATCAGCAACAAAATCTTAAATTAACTGATCCATGAATGTTGTTCCTTATGCTCAAATAGCGATAAAAAAAGCTTATTTTTCAGCCTAGACAAGCCAATGCGCATGTGCAGTCATATGTGCGAGTCTCAGGTTTCTATGGAAACCAGAGCTTCTAACATCAGCTGCAGTGACGCAATGACTTTACCAATCAGCCATTGGCTGTTTTATTCAGAAGGTGGGACTATTCTGCCATGTTGCGTGTTGCAGTTTGCAATAATTTGTTACCTCCACCACTGAATATATTATAATCTATATTCTATTTGCTCTGAAGATATTAGGAATGCACAATAAATATCGGCACGATATTTATGCGCATCTCGTCAGTGAACAACGGCTCTGTATAGTAAATGCTGCTCCGCTTGAAAGCACGCACATCTAGAGATTTACCACTGATTACAGAACCGGCTTTACTGACGAGATGCACTATTTATTGTGCATCCCTAGAAGATTTAGATCTAAATATAAATTGTGATCTAAATTTTTATTTATGAACTAAACTATTAAAATCGACACTGATTCAAATTCTTTTTTTTTTTTTCTCTTTAATCCCCATTCAGGATTCAGATTGTGATATATATTTTACATCCATATTATAATTTAGATTATTTTTGCTATGAATATATAAATTCTAAATCAAGTTTGTGATCAAGTATAATTCATGCTGTAAATACAGATTGTGATTCAGATTCCCTTTGATTTGAATCTAGATTTTGGATTCAGATTGTGATCTGTATTGTACACCCATATTGCAATTTAGATTTGCTTTGAGTATATACAGTAGATTCTATATAAATTGTGATTTCAAATTTAGATTCCTGAACAAGACTATAAATGCAGACCGTTATTCAGGTTCCTGTTCACTCTAAATTTAGATTCTTGATTCAGATTATGATATATATTTGACATGCATATTGTAACATTCAGTTTGCTCCATATATATAGATTATAAATGAAAAATTGTTATTTATTTATTTTCTAGATTCCAGTTTCAGGTATATCTCTGCCTATAATACAGATTGCGTTTACACTGAATATATAGATTCTAAATACACATTGTGATTTAGATTATTATATAATTTAGACTCTAAATACATATGCCTTTGTTATAAATCTAGATTCTGAATACAGATTATAATTTATATGATATTTTATATTGTCAGTATTTTTAATGCAAAATTTTAAAGCCAATTAAAAATACTCCTTATTTTATTTTCACTATATTACAATGTGTGTGTGTGTGTGTGTATATATATATATATATATATATATATATATTTACAAGTATAGTTGTTGTTGTGTTTTTTTTTTTTTTTTTTTTTTTTTTTTTTTGTGCAATTTCAGTTGTAAACTTAAAGTCCAGTCAGTATTTTTCACTGACCTAATAGAATGAATCTTGGTTACCTCCATTCAAGTCCCATTCAAAATACTGAGACCCAGTCCAGCCTGGTCACTGCTGGAAGTACATTTACATAAATTATGTTTAATGCACATGGTGACTTTTATGTTTATATTCCCCAACCACGAAACTTACACCTGCAGTGCTTAGTAATTGCATCTGTTGAAACTCACAAAATGGCACCACATTTCAAGTGCCTGAGGTGCAAATCGTTTAAAGCCAAGAAACCAAACGTGATTCACCCAGGAAGTAAAATGGCACCATGAAATTTACAGAATTAGCAGAATTTATAGAACGTGACAGATTTATAGAATGCCGACTTTCCACTCCGCTTCTATCTTGGCTTGCTACAGACGTCTCTTTGTTTGTGGTTCAAGCCTCAGTGTTTCAAAGGACTCTAATGAAAGCAGCTTAGATGCTTGGCATCCCAAACCGTAAACGGAGATTTTCTCCTCTCAGGAAAGTTTTAGGAGATTTGGACCTCAGTAGCCACCGTCCCTCATATCTATATAGTGCAGATGACTCTATTAAGAGAATTAGTTTAGACAGTGCTATAAAACGCTGAAATTATAAGTAATTCCCCACATTACTTTTTAAATCATAACAAATAAGTCAAGCTTTATGTACCCCCTCCCCCTTTTTTTTGCGCCATCTGAATATAATGACATAATTATTATTTTTGCCATCTGTAATTCTTTTTATTCCAACTAATAAACATTGCTTTTTAATCGCCAGGCAACAGAAATTAGCCACTGTTAATTTAAAGGCATTTAAAGGCATATCCCATAATAAGCAAAAGTCTCCCAGGACTGAAGCCTCATGTCGCTACGGTGAAAGACGCTGGCCCAATGCACTCATCTGAATCCTCACCATTTGTGCAGGGGAATACACTCGGCCCACAGCTCTGGAGTCTGACAGCCGCTTGTGTGTAGACAGGGCGCGGTTCAGAGACCTGTGCTCCAAGCCAACGTCTGTGCCAAGCACAGTTCAAACTCACACCCGCTGAGGAGCCCAACCTTCTTGACTGGCATTGCAAGAGTGCCCTTCAAGTCTTGTGTGTGTGTGTGTGTGGGTGTGTGTGTGTGTACAGTGCTAGGCTGAAGGCATTGTGTTAAAAGACATCAGATGCCTTAGGCTGCATTGGAAATAGAGCGTTCTGAAAGGCAGTCTGAATTTTCCAGTAAGAATTAAGTATTTCACACAGCATTCAATAATGCTGTTCTTTAGAAAGATTCTGCGTCTGTGTTCAGATCTGATTCTAAATCCAGAATGTAATTTAGATTCCTGTTGCTCTGGATATAGGTTCCATGTCTTGATTGTGATCCATATTCTAAATCCAGATTATGATTCAGGTTCTGCTTGCTCTGACTATATATTTCTGGAACCAGATTATGATATTTATTGTACATCCAAATTGAAATCCAGATTCATTTTGTTGTGAATATAGTACATAAGATTATGATTCAGATTAATTTAGATTCTGTATCCAGATTATAAAAAAAAAAACAATTAGATTTATAGATTGTAATCCATATTTCCTTTGCTCTAAATATAGATTCTAATTGAAGTTTGTGGTCTAGATTCAGATTAGGATTCATATTCTAAATCCAGATTATGATTCAGATTCTGATTGCTCTGAATATAGAGTTGTGAAACCAGATTATGATCTTTATTGTACATCCAAATTGATGCAGATTTCCTTGCTCTAAATAACAATTCTTAATGAAGATTGTAGTCTAGATTTAGTATAGATTCAGATTATGATCCATATTATGATTTTGAATCTGGTTGCCCTGAGTACATAATTCTGTTACATCCATGTTACAATTGAAATTATTTTTAAATTATTTTAATCATTAATCATTTTGATGACAAGTTTATGATTTATTCTTTTTTTTTTTTTACACATCCAAACATGGCGCCAATTATAGAGACATTTGGCGCCACCTTTCAATGTGTATACATTTTTTTATTTCTTACCCTAAGTATGAGCTGTAAAACTCTTTGGACAGTTGTAAATGTCACGGTTTGATTCAGTGTTTTGATAGATTTGTTACCAAGGATTTCTCTTAATACTTTTAGGTGAGTCATCCCCCTGCGGCGTGAATAATGGAGGGTGCCATGATCTCTGTCTGTTGACTCCTCTTGGTGTGGTAAACTGTACTTGCCGTGGAGAACGGATGTTACTGGATGATAACAGATGTGTATGTAAGTCCTGTACCCTCTCTCTCTCTCTCTCTCTCTGTATATCTTTCTCATTTTTCTGGACTTCTTTTACTTACCCCAAATTTTTTAGTATGTCCCAGTGCTTTGAGTTGCGTGGCCATGTGTATTGTTACTGTTTGTATTGAGGCTCTCTATATGCTGGAGTATTCTAAATAATAGCTGATATTTCAGTATGGGATGCTGGTGATAAAGCAAGTTTTGAGAATGTGAAATTTTTGTTGGCTGATTGGCTCTGGATTGAAATTCAGAGTGAATGTTCAGGTCTGCAGTGCTCCAGGTCTGGATGCGAAGAGGTGAGAAACAGGGAGCATGTGGGACAGAACGGTTGCTGTTAGCATAGTGAGAGGAACATGCTGCTGCTCTAGGAACAAACTGCAGCAAAATCTGGCAGTGAGGCTATGGCCCAACAACCTTATTACTGCAGAATTGTTCCTGTTGCTCTGAATATTAATTACAAATCCAAATTTTGACTGTGATTCCTGTTGCTTTGAAAGTAGATTTCAAATCAAGCTTATGATTCAGATTCATTTTGCTCAGAATTTAGGGTTTAGAGACTTAGATTATGAAAAACAAATTCCATTTGCTGTTAAAATATAATTCTGGACTCAGATTATGATCTATATTGTACATCCATATTGCAGCCACAATTCATTTTGCTTTGAATATAGATTCTAAATCTAGATTGTGATTTAGCTTCACTTCGCTCAGAATTTAGTTTCTGTTTCCAGATTATAAAAAAAACAAAACAAAAAAAACAATTGTACACACAGATTGTAATCCAGCTTTCTTTTGCTTTGAATATAGATTCTGAATATGATGATCATGGTCTAGATTTGGATTATGATCCATATTCTAAATAAAGATTATGATTTAAATTTTGCTTTTTGAATCCAGATTATGATCTATTTGTACATCCAGATTGTAGTCAAGTTCATTTTGCTCTAAATATAAATTCTAAATACAGACTGTGATTCGGATTTATTTTGTTCAGATTTAGGTTGTGGATCTGTATTCTAAAATATAATTCCTCATCCAAAATGCAATTCAGATTTCCTTTGCTTCGAATATATAGATTCAATACCAATATTGTGATGTGGATTTAGATTATGATCCATATTCTAAATACAGATTATGATTCAGATTCTGTTTGCTCTGAGTATCAAATTATTTTGAATACAAATTTTGCTTGGAATATAAATTCTAAATCAAGATTGTGATCTTAATTTTCAATTCAGATTATGGACTTAATTCTGATCCGGATTTCTTTTGCTACACTGTAAATGCCAAGTGCTTTTATTTTCACCTATTTGGAGCCACTACAGATTCCAATCTGGAAAGTTGCTCCAGGTCTGAACATCTATTTACTCTACCAAAACAAAACAAACAAAAAAAAAAAACATTAAAATACAATTGTGTGACTTAAAAAAACATTGGTTAGATTCAGGACAACTGTACACGGACACTACACACTGTGACTTTAAGTCTAGGACTGCAACAGCGCTCAACTCTCTGCTTGGAGAGGATTATGCGGCTTATACACAGATGTGTTTTTGTGTTCAAACAGCTAGACATAGTGCTTGTGATTGTGTTGTGAATTGTACAGGGGACAGGGGATGTAGGCCAAGGAGACATCCCTCTGAAGTTTGTGTACATGGGCTAACAGTAAAAAAAAAAAAAAAAAATGCACATGGAACTCCATTGCCACGTCTGTCCTTGGCTGATTATGTGTCAAACACTCAAGCAGTCAATGCACATCCCTAATCTTTACTTCAGTGCAGCACATCACAGCTCTACAAAACTATTTTACTCTTGTCTTCTAGCTATGAACTCCTCCTGTAACATCCACTCTGAGTTCCAGTGTGGAAATGGGGAATGCATCGATTACCAACTGACATGTGACGGCATTGCGCACTGCAAAGACAGGTCCGATGAGAAGATGCAGTATTGCGGTAAGAACCCAATCAGGCAGGGTGCTGTGTTTGAGCCCTCAGGTTTCATCTCAAAACTGAATGAAGGAAGCTGCAGAAGGTCTCCCTGTTCTCCTGTGACTTGGGCTTATAAGACAAGCTTAGAGCAGCCTGGCAAAAACGTAAAGAGTGCAAATGATGTGACAGGGAGTGTTGTGATACTGTCTATTTCTGCCTTTTTTTTTTCTTTCTCAAGCAGAGTTTCTAATGAAGCAGCTGTTGTCAGATAGTTTTATTTCATATAGTTTTAATTGCATGTTTTCTCAAGCAGAGTTTCTAATCTATCTATCTATCTATCTATCTATCTATCTATCTGTCTGTCTGTCTGTCTGTCTGTCTGTCTGTCTGTCTTCCTTCATTTAACTGTGTTAAATGTGTACAGTCCTATGCCTAATCTTGGCTTTGTCATTCTTTAGAAAACCGGAACTGCAGACACGGCTTTAAATCATGCTATAACCAGCGCTGTGTGGCCAACCATCAATTCTGTAATGGCGCGAATGATTGTGGGGATAACTCAGATGAAGTTTACTGTAACAGTGGGTATTTTTTCTACTTCTCACTAGAATTGAAACCTTTGATCAGTCCAGTGTTGGTCAGTTTAGGAATCTTCTCTTTTTCCCCCTCATTCTGCCCAACTCTCTAGAGAAATGCAGTCCATCAATCAGTTGAACTCTTGAATTCTCACCTTGCTTGAACGTCTAAATAACATTAAGCTTTAATGCAGAAACACATCTATAATGTAGACAGTGCAAACCACAGATCTCGGCATCGCTATGCTTCAGTGAAGCTCAGTGAAATCTGTACTTTTGCCAGCAATTCAGGAACCTAAATTATTGTAAATAAATGAATAACATGCATCTCATTACAGACATTTTTTATTGTACATTGTCACCTGTAGCCAGTGAAATTTGATTGTTATTTCCTCTTTGTAAGAATCAAACTCACGCCTCTTTAAATAGACCAGTTTTGCATTCACACAACCACTGGTCTTGAAAATGGAGTGAGATCTAGTTTAGTTAAACTGGGTTTCTGTTCTCATTTCGTTAATACAATTAGTTTGAACCACTGTCTGCTTGAATATCAATATACTTACACTATTAATTATTATTAATTTTATAATTTGAAATGTTGTAAATGTGAAAGCGAAGTTAACCCAGAACTCAGCATTCATATTACATATTAAACTTTACTGAAGCGAACATTTTCCTAGATTATCTCAATTAAGTTCGCTTAAAAGTGGTCTGACTTCATCTAAAATGTTTGTGTTTGCTTTAAAGTAGACTTCATTTAAAGCATTTTGATTTGCTTTAAAGCGATCTGACTTCATTTAAAGTGTTCTGGTTTTCTTTAAAGTGGTTCGACTTCATTTAAAGCGTTTTGATTTGCTTAAAAGTGGTCTGACATTGTTTAAAGCGTTTTGATTTGCTTAAAAGTGGTCTGACATTGTTTAAAGTGTTTTGATTTATTTTAAAATGGTTTGACTTCATTTAAAGAATTTTGATTTACTTTAAAGTAGTCTGACTATATTTAAGGCGTTTTTGTTTACGTTGCAGTGGTCTAACTTATTTTAAAACATTTAAAACATTTTGGTTTGCTTTAAAGTGGTTTGACTTCATTTAAATAATTTTTATTTACTTTAAATTTGTCTGACTTTATTTAAAGCATTTTGGTTTGCGTTGCAGTGGTCTAACTTAATTTAAAGCATTTTGGTTTGCTTTAAAGTGGTTTGACTTCATTTAAAATATTTAGATTTGCTTTAATGTGGTCTGACTTAATTCAAAGCATTCTAGTTAATCTACATTTTTCCCTTCTGGTTCCAGATTCCTCGTGTTCTTCCTCCGAGCGACGCTGTGCAGACGGTTCCTGTATTCCCGCGTCATCTTGGTGTAATCAGATCATCGATTGTGCTGATGCATCGGACGAGAAAGGCTGTAGTAAGATTAGCATGTGTGAAGGCGCTAGCCTGTTCGCACTTCTGACTGTGTATGTTTGTTTGTCACTTAATGTGTGAAACACTCTTCTCATTGTCCTCTCTGTGTTTCCAGATAGCACAGACTGCATGGAATACTACAGACTGGGTTCTCGCACCAGGAACAATGATAGGTTTCTAAGATGCAATTCCACATCGCTGTGTGTTCATCCCTCCTGGATCTGTGATGGAGCCAACGACTGCGGGGATTACGCAGACGAAATACACTGCCATGGTAGAAATGCATTTGCATTCTCTCCCCCGGTCTGTCTTTTTCTTGTTTGTGTTCAAAGTATAATGTTGTCACATTAAAAAATGGAAAATAGCACTGGAAACAAAGGGAATTTTAACAAAGTTTGCATTGAGGTGCAGTGACGGCTCACATTCCCGGAGCCTTTTATGAGTCTCTATAATGTGGACTTTTTTGACTCAATCACACTGAGTCCTGCCAAATATTTGACAGTAATAAACTTAGATATTTATGATATATGTAGAAAGCCCAGGACCTACCGAGAATATTAAGTGACTTAATAAGCCCTTGCGGCTGAGTGAAACACAACTCTGGAAGTCGATGAGTATGTAGGAATTATTATTATAATTTCTTTTCTGGAACTTTACAGTCCTGTCAGAATTTATGAGTTGAGCGCAAACGCAACGTCGTAATTAAAAGTTGGAAACTCTGGATTTTCTTTGAATGAATGAATCATGGGAGAAGCAGGTTACTAATGATCATATATGAATTTTAATTGTGAATTGTTGATGCTACAGATTCATTTATACACATTCTGACATCTGTCTATCGACCATTTTATTTGTTGTTAACAAATAATATATATTGTGTAATACATATATACATAGGATATATTACACAATTATTAGTTGTTGTTTTTTTTGTTTTGTTTTATATGGATTTTCATATTTTAAGATTGAAACTTGATCTTGTAAAAAGGGTAAAACAAATTGAACAATATAAAAAGACATTTGAAAAGTATCATATGAATGATACCATTGTAAACAGTTTTCTTAGACAGTTTTAGAAACTTTATACGGCAAAAGAAAAACTGTTTTAATAAAACCAGTACCTTGGGACATAAAAGTGCCTGTAAACACCTATTTATGACTTCAACACTTCTGCGTAGGAACTTTCCTGGACATCTTGAAGGCTGAAATACATAATACAAATATGTGATTGTTAGCTAAACCGCTGGTTCTCTGATAATGTGTCTATGTTCCTTGAAAACTCAACTGCAGAAGAGCCCTCCAGAAATTATAGCTCAAACCTTTAATAGAAATTTGAAGAGGATTCAACTCCTGACCTCCGCTGTGGTGGCTCCTATCTTACAGACAACATAAACTCTTTACTGCAATGAGATGTTGCAGGTTTAAAATGACCTTGCTATGCAAATCAGAATCTAAACGCAAATACGAAACCACAGATAACAAATTGGATGACTAAAGTTGAGATAGACATTTAGAGGACATACAGTTGATTTATTTACAGGATGTTCTCGTCCTTTTTTCTTGAAATAGTGGTGAACCTAGCAAACCCTGTTAAAGTAAGAACTTCTGATGGGTTTCTACGGGTTCCTCTTAACTCTCATTGTCTTTATTTTGGCATTTCTCCCAGCTTCTTCAGTCCATACGTGTGAGGATGGCCATTTCGCGTGTCCCAGTGGAAACTGTATCTCCAGCGTCTGGTTGTGCGATGGACAGAAAGACTGCGAGGATGGAGCGGATGAATTTCAATGCGGTGAGCGCCACCTTTCTACATTTATCAACTAATCATGCCTGCTGGACACATCGCTCTGTATGTCACACTAATGAATTTATTCATGTCTCAAGACTTTATTTATCTTCTAGTCACGCATGACTATCTACATTAGAATGTAAGTGCTATTTTGCTCTATTGATCCACTTGTCATGGCTAGTATGTGGTAAGTGCTAAATGGGAGAGTTTAGCTGCTTGACATTCCTGGCTTTACAGTGTTACAGTCACGCTTTTATCAAAAATGTTCGGTTTCTTGTCCAGTCTTTGTTTTGTAATTCCAGACGAATTACTGTAGAAGTCTGATAAACTGGTATTTTATGTGATTGCATTTTATTGAAGCTCATTTTCACTTCAAGGTAAAAACAAAAAAGCTAATAATATTCTCCCAATTGTGACTTTTTCCTTATAATTGCGATATTATATGTCCCATTTGTGACTTTGTATTCCAAAATGTGACTTTTTTTTCTTGTAATTTATTTTCAGAATTCTTGGAATGCTACATTGTACTGTATGTCTCAATGTTACTTTATTTTGCATAATTATTTATTGAAATTTAAATTGCACGTGGTGACTTTTTATCCCAAAATGTGATTAAAAATGTGACTCGTTGTAGCAGCTTTTTTTGTGGATTTGCTATTGTGTCTCACAATATGACTATATATCTTGCAATGCTGCTTTATGTCTCACAATGCAATATTATCCCTCATAATTATGACTTGATTGCTCACAATTTGCAAAATTATATCTCCCATGGTGACTTTTTTTTTTTTGACTGAAAATGTGACTTTAAATATCACAGTGTGGCTTTATTTCTCATTATAGTGACATTTTCTTTTAAAATTGCTACTATATCTCACAGTATGACATATATATATATATATATATATATATATATATATATATATATATATATATATATATATATATCACAATGCTGATTTATCTCACAATGCGACTTTATTCCTCTTTGTTTTTCGCAATTTGCAAATTTAAATCTCCTGTGGTGACTTTGTCTGAAAATGTGACTCACAATGTGTCTTTATTTCTCGTTATAGTGACTTTTTTTGTAGAATTGCTTTATCTTACAATTTGACAATATATATTGCAGTGCTTTTTTATATCTCATAATGCAATTATTTCTCATAATTATGACTTTATTTCTCACAATTTGTGACTTTGTCTTCCATGGTGACTTTATTTCTCATTATAGCAATTATTTTTTCCAGAATTGCTACTAATTTTCACAGTATATACACTCTATACACCTCGCAATGCTGCTTTATGTCTCGCAATATGACTTAATTTCACGTAATTGACTTTATCTTTCACAATTTATATCCCAAAATGTGACTTTATTTTTTGTTATAGCAAGTATCTTGCAATTTGTATCTCCCATGGTGACTTTATACCAAGAAAAGTGACTTTATATTTCACAATTTGACTTTATTTATTTATAATTGTGACTTTTTTCTCGTTATTATGACTTTATATCTGGTAAATGTGACTTTATATCTTGCAGTGAATTATATATTTTAATCTTTGTCTCAAAATGTTGTCTCAAAACCTTTTTATTTATTTTTCTCTGAGGTGGAAATAGTAACAATTACATTGCGAAATACGAAAGTCATAGTTAATGTCTACATAAACCAACACACTTCATATTTCAAGCAATGCTTAGAGAGAAAAGTTTAGATGCATTTTACGATATTCTTGAAGAAAGTCACATGAAAAGTTTTATAACTTTAAGATATGGTTATTCCATCCATATCTTGCTATAACGTATTGTATAATTATTCATCTGACATATTCATGTTTCTCTTTGTGATGTACCTCTAAAGTGAGCAGAACTGTAGGGTAGGAAGTTCTAGGAAGTTCTGCCTTCCTGCTGCGAGCAATCTTTGCTTTGCTTCTGTCCCGACCTCTGGTTCCGCTTCAAAGCGTCTTATTCTGAACAAGAGCTCTGATCTGCGAGTGATGCTCCCGTGTAGCCAGTGCAACTCTGGAGCACGCTGCGACCTCATAGTCACTGACCCAATATCAGAAGTAATACAGATTTGTTTGCATGTCCTTGATATTGACGAATGTGCTGGTGCTTTTTCGCCTTTCATTTTGGTTATTTGTTCTTTTGAAACTTCCCCTAAGGCAGGTTTTGAAGAATGACCCTCATTTACCTATTCATCCTCTTTGCTTTCTTTGTTTTCAGCCCTTTTGGTGTCACTTTAAAACCTTTCTCTTGGTGACCTTGGTCTCTCTGTGCCAGCCCCCGGTGGCTTTGCGGAGATATCACAAAATCGATGACAAACGCAAACTTTGAGACTGCTGATAGGGGAATATTTGCTCCCACCTTCCGTGGCTCGTGTGCGTATGCAAGTGGACAATTACTTTAAAAGTGCTTGCTAGCAGGATCGCCTTCCAAAGTTGAATCTCTAATCCCAACAAGGGCGAAGGGGGCTTTAAGTGGCCACCTTCTTCAGATATTGCACTCAATTTGGCTTTCAAAGGCAAACTTATAACTATTAAAATGTATTCATAGATGTTTACACTTTCATTTTGCTTATTATAGGGTATAGTATAGTATAGTATATAGTGTATATAGTATATAGTATGGTTCTTAGCTTGCCCACCAAAAATGTATATGCGGTCATTATTTATTCACCCTTATGTCATTTCAATTTTTTTTGTACATCTTTTAGTGCAGTGTAAAAATTACCAAAATATCATATTCTGTATTCTATAGAAGAACTACAATCAAAGTGGTTTCATAGATGTTTACTCTTTCATTTTGTTTCTTATAGGGTAAAAATTGTATTTTTCTTCTTATTATTTTTTTTTGCCGCCAAAATGAAAATTATCTAATTATTTATTCACACTCATGTCTTTCGAAAACCCATTTGATTTTTTTTTCCCTGGACTACAAGACGGCAAAATTTTGATGCATTTTATTTCTATTTATCCCTTTCTATTTGGGAAAAGAGCAGTGTGAACATTTACAAAATATTGTATCTTGTGTTTTATGGAAGAGCTAAAGTCAAAGTGGTTTAAAACAACATAAATGATGAAAGAATAATACTTATTGTTTTTCCCACTTCTTTAAATGTCAGTATGGCCTCCCTTGGGTTTGTTTTCAAAGTTCAATATTTTCCCTCTAGATTCATCTTGCCTTTGGAATCAGTTCGCCTGCTCGAAAAACAAGTGCATCGCCAAACAGTGGCTCTGTGACGGGGAGGACGACTGTGGTGACGGATTGGACGAAAGCGAAGAAATTTGCGGTAAAACTCTGAAGCATGGATCTGCATTTAGGCCACACAATGAAAGACTTCCTCTGAGAGGAAGGATATAAATCAACACGAAAGAGGCGGGAAGAAAAATTGGCCTGCGGTTTCATCATAGTCGCGAATTTATGGCCATGCTGTGCTCCTAACAAATGGTCTCTGGGAAAAAAGAAAAAAAAAAGAAAAAAAAAAACCTTGCAAGGTCAAACACAAGCAGATTGTTAAACAAGTTCTCAAGACAATGCTTAAACTTTTTCAATTACTTTGAGTAAGTTTTTTTTTACACAAATGAATATTCATTAATGACACCGTGCAGCATGTTGGCTTGAGACTGCGATGCTTAGTTTCTCTCTTTCTGACTCTTTTTCTTGGCAGGTTCGGCAACGTGCGCCCCCGGTTTGTTTAGTTGCCCAGGATCGTACGCTTGTGTACCCAGGAACTGGTTATGTGATGGCGAGAGAGATTGTCCCGATGGCAGCGATGAGCTAGCAGTAGCTGGCTGTGGTAACTTCAACCATGATATTTCCTCTGACAAAACCAGCAACTTCCTCAAACATTTCCTGTTTTCACTTCAAACCGCAGTGTAGTAACATAATGGCTGCTTTTCACAATTGTATTGAAGTGACTCTATCTGGAACAATGAACACTAATTAACACCACTGTTGGGTAATAAGTTGCCAAATTGATCCAAAATATGTTCTTTTTATCTGCTGTCCCTGAATTTTCAGACCCACAAACAAAATAATTGGGGATTTGAGACAAGTCTCAGGTGTCTATTATGTGCTGCTCCTTTTATCCTAACACATACCTAACTGTTTGTTCTTGTTCCTCTCTTTAAAGCTCCAAACAACACGTGCACAGAGAACACGTTCCAGTGCCGGAACCAGAACTGCATCCCGCGGCGTTTTGTGTGCGACCATGACGACGACTGCGGAGACAGTTCTGACGAGTCTCTGGAATGCGGTGAGCAACTCCGGTTTCTCGATTCATTACTTTCTGTTGAAAATGACCGTCCCTTTGCGGCCTGTTTAAAATGGGTTGCAATTGTGTTGGCACAACATTAATTGGACGTTTCAGCAGTTGGAAGCAGTTGACGCATTCACAACTCACTGTCCTATACCTCAGATCTAAGAATAAACACACTTGCTCAGAATAATAGATGGAAATATAGGCTACTTTTTTCTATAAGGATTATTCTCACAAACCTGTCCCAGACGCATTTTACCATAAAATCAAAAAGAAAAACAATTAGAAGCTAAGCATTTTTGCATAAATTAAGTTGCAATAAAATAAATAAAATGTATATAAATTTAGTTTGGAAAGAGTACTGTGAGTAGTTTTTTTTTTTTTTTTTTTTTAAATCTGGATAAATTTAAGTGAGTAAAGTGAAGTGAAAATGTGCTTAATTAACATTGAAAAAATGCCAAAATACAAAATTTCTATGTTTTTTTCTTGTTATATCTTGTAATGTGAATATTTCTCACAATTTGTGACGTTGTCTACCATTTTGACTTTTTATATAATAAAATGTAACTTTATTTCTCTCAATGTGACTTTTCTTGCAATTACAATTATTTTGGAAATATGATTCTATATATCACAATGCTGTTTTGTGCTCGTTTTTTATCACCATTTGCAACTTTGTCTCCCATTGTTACTTTACATCATAAAATGACTGTCTTGCAGTGTGAGTATTTCTCATAATTGTGACTTTTTCGTGACATCATATCTCACAATTGTGAATTTGTATCTTACAGTGACTATTTCTTGTTTATACTTTTATCTCAATAATGGCGACTGAAATATCATGCATACCTTTTTGAAACAGTTACAGCTTTAACTTTTCACCCCATTGTTTAAGTTATCTTCCTGTCATGCGCTTTCTCTCTCGTTTTCTCTCCAGAATATCGTTTATGCAAAGAGGAGGAGTTCCGCTGCACAGATGGGAGGTGTTTATTGAGTGCCCAATGGGAGTGTGACGGCTTCCCTGACTGTCTGGACCAATCTGACGAACTGCCACTCAACCCAAAGTGTTCCGCTGCAGGCGAGTCCCTCTCATGTGTCACGCACCCCGTTTGACTGACAGGTTCCCAGGTTCCATCCCATATGGATTTTTTCAGAACACCTGGTCCTCCCTGTTTCTGTCCTGTACCCCTGCCAGTACCACCTGAGCTGGGCAGAGAGGGGCTGATGAAACTGCTGTGCCTCTGTTCTTCAATTTTTGGTTTCAGGGCAAACCATATGCTATTAATGTTAACAGATGCCATTACTGTTCCCATCCAAGCTCATTAAGCAACAGTTTTATGTTCAGATGTTTACAACATGTTTACAGTACAACTTTAAAACACTAATAAGGCTCTTTTGACTTGGACCAGTGAGAAACACTCTAGCAACCAACCAGAACACTTAGCAACTGCATAGCAAAAACCAAAAACCACCTAGAACCCCATAGCAAGCATGCCAAATGCTCAGAACACCCTAGCAAAGAGTTAAAAAGCACTCAGAAAACCCTAGAAACACATACAACATGCTAAAACCACAAAGACCACCCTACTGCATAGCAAAATGCTAAAGCCACCACGAACAGCATACCAATGTGTTAAGAAGCACTCAGAACATCCTAGCAACCTTAAAGCACCTTATTTAAAACCACCAAGAACATTGACATACTAACAAAAAAACATTTAGAACACCAAAGTGCTAAGACACACTCAGAACACTCTAGCAACCACATAGCAATGTGTTAAAAAACACTCAGATCAACATAGTGATGCAAGGCAATGTGCTAAAAAGCATTTAGCATTTTAATAACAACATGCTAAAAACCACCCAGAACACCCTAGCAACCTCAGCCACATAGCAGCATTCTAAAAACAACACAACAACACATACAAACCCTAGCAACTGCACAGCAACATTCTAAAAAGCAACCACACTTAGCAACCATATAGCATGGTGTTAAAAACTACCACAAATAGCACATCAACATGCTAACATCCACTCAGAACATAGTAGTGACAGCATAGCAACATGCTAAGCACATAGAACACCCTAGCATCCAGAGAGCAACACAGAGAACACAGAACAGCCTAGCAACTACATAAACGCAAAAACTAAAAAGAACACCCTAGCGACATGCTAAAACTACACAGCCAGACAACCACAATACAACATGCTAAAAATCACCCAGACAGTACTAGCAGCCACACAGCAACATGATAAAAACCACCTAAAACACTGAAACAAGCATATAATGTAGCAACATGCTTAAACTACACCGAACAGCCTAGCAACTGCATAACAATGTTAAAACTACATAAAAACACTCTAGCAACCACATAGCAATACGATTAAACCACAGAGTGTAGACTAGCAACTGCTTAGCAATGTTAAAACTACATGGAACAGCCTAACAACAGCATAACAATGTGTTAAAACCATACAGAACACACTAGCAACTGCAAAGCAACATACTCAAACTACACAAAACACCCTAGCAACCAAATAACAAAGTGTTAAAACCACACAGAACAACCTAGCAACCACATAGTAGTATGCTACAAACCACTCAGAAAATACTAGCAACCGCATAGCAACATCATAGAAACAACCTACAGTAGAACACCCTAGCAACTACATCGGAATGTGGTGAAAACCTTCCAGAATGCTCCACAGCATAGCAACGTAGGCATAGCCTGCCAACCACGTAGCAACTGTAGGTAGAACATAAAATGTGCTACAGTCTGTCAGGAGCACCCTAGCAACCACTTGAGTTCCGTGTTTCTTATCTGACATTTTTGTTGATTTTGTCTCCCATGTTTTTTCTTGCTGCTCCATGTTTTAGAAAGTTTGTGCAATGGGTCGGTTTTCATGTGCGCAAATGGCCGCTGCGTTCCACTGAGAAGCGTGTGTAATCAGCACAATGACTGCGGGGACCAATCTGACGAGAGGAACTGCCATGTTAACGAGTGTTTGAACCGTAAAGTCAGTGGCTGTACCCAGGACTGTCAAGACCTACCTGTGGGATACAAGGTATGTACGAAAGCACATTTTTCACACTGTTACTTTTTACGAATTAAGCGTCTGGTTCAACTCAAGTTCCATTTCACGCTAAAGACATCCACACATGAAACTACGGCCTACAAATACGAAAGATTGTATTTGTTTTTCCAATAAATCTTCATAAAACCTCATTAGCAGACTTTAGCGGCTACGACAATATTGGGAAAGTCTACGCAAACAAATCGTTCAAAGTAATATGTTTGTACATTCCACAGAGGTTTATAGTACTAGGTGCTAAATCCGTGGAGAATTTTATGAGACCGTTTCTAGTCAGTTCACAAAATTTAACTGGTGAATGTGTAAACAAGAGTGCTAAAACACGTATGCTAGCTATTTAGCACTTGAAAAAAATCAGTTGAGGTAGTGAACAGCAGGGGAATGACATGTAAGGCAGAAACACACACAAACAGTGTGTGTTTTTAGAGGGAGAATGACACACACACACACACACAGAGAGAGAGAGAGAGAGAGAGAGAGAGAGAGACTGGCAGATCGAACAGCTTCATTTGGCAGATGTCTCAGAATACTGGGCTGGTCCTTTGACAGCCACACTGACTTAAAAAACAGGCAGTCAAGGACATAGAACTTACTAGAACTTTTTTTTTTTTTTTTCTCTTGCTTGTTTTAGCTTTTGTTACCACACAATTAAAATATAAAGCATAGTTCTAATGAATGTGTTATTTTTTATATTGTGGTATTGATATTTTAATGAATTTTTTTTGACTGATTTATTAGTGTCGTTTTGTATATTTTTTTTGTTTGAGTGATTTGTTCATGTATTTTTTATTGTCATATTTCACCTGAAAGTCAAATAGAAAATTTGATTAAGAAATTACAAAATTATTCAAATACAGTTACAAATTTAAATTTTATTTGGAAAAAACAACAACAGATATTTCAAATAAATAAAGTTTTATTGACCATTAAAACTTTTTGCATTGCATTTGGTAATATAATATGATATAATATAAGTAAGGAATACTTGACGACGGGCCGTTGAATTATTAGAAAAATAATGCACACCCGAGGTGGTGATGCGGCCACGATGCAAAGCAGTTGCCACACCTCAAGACATTGATCAGATGATATATTTCAAGGCATTCGTCTGGTTTTTGTACTTAAAAAATGCTTTTGTGAGTAGAATTAATTTCTTCCGCATCTCATCGAACGCCTCCGTTGCTAATTATAAAACGTCATTTTAGACCTAGTAACGGAGGCTTGACCCGTTGATAACATGGAAACATGTTGTTTTTTATCATATTGCTTACTATATTTATTTGTCTGGCCAGTGTTGTTGATGGTTTTGGTTATTGTGCTGTTGTAAGACCTTTGAAATAACAAAAATCATTTGGCAAAGTGAAATAGACATGTAATGTGGTCCAGAGCTGCCTGGAACTACATAGGCTGTGTGTTTCCCTGAAAATAATTGCACACCTTAGAACATTCGTCAGCCAATCAGATTCAAGCGTTCAATGGCCCTGTAAAATAAAATAAAATAAAATAAAATAAAATAAAATGATGTAAAATAAAATAAAATAAAATAAAATAAAATAAAATAAAATAAAATAAAATAAAATAAAATAAAATAAAATAAAATAAAATAATAAAAAACATTATTTTATTAAAAAACTTAACATATCATTTATTTTTATTATTATTATTATTATTATTATTATTATTACACTGATTCCTTGTATTCAAATTATGGTGGATCTCATAAAAACATGCTTGGGTTATATTTTACCTCAAAGACTATGTTAAATAACACAACATAGCTGAAATATAATTATGTAACATTTACAACATTTTAATGAAATATATTGAATTTGTAAATATGTAGTTACAGATAAATGTACTTATTTTGTGGTGAAATAACCCATATGTGTTCTTGGTAGATTTCTGTGAGATTCACACACAAATTTTTTTGTACTTACTCTAGTGTACGTGCTGGCCGGGGTTCCGTCTGAAAAACGACGGCAGGACTTGCATTGACGTGGATGAATGTTCCGAAAACTTTCCCTGCAGTCACCAGTGCATCAACACCTACGGGTCTTTTCACTGCCTGTGTGCCGACGGGTATCAGCGTCCCGCCAGTAACCCGCAGAGCTGCAGGTCTCTCTCAGGTACTCTGCTCTATTCAGTGGCACAGGTGTGAATGAGCTCCCGTGGACCCTCACAAAGATTTACTTTCACACTTGCCCAGAAACACCACACACAGGCAAGAACATGCTTACTGAGCCTTGTTGTGACTTATATTTAAAGGAAAGCAACAGGAGGTTGAAGACAATTGGTTCGTCAGCTGGAGATGAGCTCTGATTGGCTAAGAACAGATCCAAGAGTGACATATGGCGTCTGCCATGTAATACCATGTTTTATAGACATGTACCATACAGTATGCCTCGTTCTACAAAATAGGTTTTATTTTATTTATTATTTAGTTTTTCCCATTGCAATTGACTGCATTAAGAAAGACTGTGTCAACCCTGTTACCATTATATAAATATTTTTCCATTAATTAGCTACTCTATAAAATAATATTTAATAATAAGGACATCATAATACTTTCATAAAGCAAATCAAACTCTCATCAAAGACAAGCTAGCCTCCTACATTCTATTGCTTTATTTATAAAGCATCTTAAAATATCAACCCTGTTTTGAGAACAATCACTAATTTATTTTTAAGACACCTAATATTATTTAAATATTCACATAATTATACAATATCTTAAAATATTTTAATGTTTTAAACATGTTTGGTCTAAAGAAAATCAAGATTTATTGCTTTATCCTTTTAAAGTGCCTTAAAATGTCAACCCTGTTACCATGATTTTTTTGGTTTTTTTAATAGTGAACAATTGATAATTGAAAAATATATGTATAGATGAGCAGATTTTTGTTTTTAATGGCCTTGAGCACTTTCAACCTGAAAACCAAAATTTTCAACCCTGTTACCATTAGTCATTTTTACATTTCAGAAGGCATAATTACGTCTGAAAATGTATATTAAATATACTATATATTATTTTCTGCCCAATCCACTGAATTGACATTAAACACATTATATGTACTTGTAAAACCACCATTAAACTGGGAAATTTTCCATAGTATACTCATAGAATACTTAAAAATACCACATATATCACATAGTATGTTAGTATATATCACCATTTCATACCATTCTGTACCACCACAATACTGTTTTGTAAGTGTCTCTCCTTCAAAGACATGTTCCTACACACAGACACACAGACTCAAGTAATAAAGTTCTGTTTGCGTATGACTGACAAGTCTAAGTCCCAGTCTTGACAGGAAGTGGATATTCGAGTGTTGGCAGCTCACAGGAAATCGATTTCAAGTCATCAAACTAAAGTTGGAGTCATGTCTCACATCCAGAATAATCCATAGAGCAACACAAACACTTATTTAAAGTATTTGTATTACATCCACATCCACTGAATATTACAAAATCCTAAGTATTACTATTCACTTATAGTCACAAAGGATTAAAGTAAGACAGTGTTTTGCGTGTACTTTTTATTATTATTATTTATTTTATTTATTTATTTATTTATTTAATTTATTTATTTATTTATTAAGAAATGTTGTGGGGAATGTTTTCTTACATGAAAAAATACAATAAAATATTATGAAATGTTTAATATTTTATGCATTGCATTGAATAAAATAAAATATGAAATCAAATTAATATAAAAATATGATAAGTATAATAAAATATAGAAATAAAAATGTTCTTGCATTATTATTATTATTTTTTTTTTCAGTGGAGGAGCCTTTTCTTATTCTTGCTGACCATCATGAAATCAGAAAGATCAGTCTGGATGGATCAAACTACACTCTTCTAAAACAGGTATGATGGATAAAGCTCTCTAAAACATGCAATTTTACTTATACAGTTGTTAAAAATCTCTTTTTAAAACCATTATTGTAATGTTTGTGCTCACAGATGCCATCCTGTTTAGCTCAAACTCTTTAGTGTGTTTCCTCCACATGTCATTTCCTACATAAAAATACAGATGATCACAGCATATGGCGCTTAATATAGACACAACATCCAAAAGCTCAGAGGAAACTGCAGTATCAACAGCCACCTGTGATGCTTTATAGAAATGCACAAGGTCAAATTGAGCCTGAAACAGAATTTTAGACACTTGATTGACGTGAATATCGATGTCCGGGAATATTAGCAAACGGAAAAGGTCATATTGTGACTGGAATCACAACTATTTTCCACTTAGTATTGAAAATGATGTGTAAGTTATGGCTCCTTTAATCATTCTCATCTGGTAAATATATCATTATAGTAGTCGTTATTAATGAAGACATCAGTTATTGTCTTTAAATCTGTATGAAGCTGCTTGTCAATGCAAAAGGAACCATGACCGATTTGACTCTGAAGGGACCGTCGGATGAGAAAGTCTCTATGTTATTATAGTTGTTCGTGTGTGTGGATTGATTGGCTTGTGATTGTCATGGAGGGGTTAGTTAAAAGCGCGCTTTTGTTTTTTTTTCATTAGTGAGGTACTCCATCAGTTTGATTTAAAAGGTCTGGTCCAGCAAATTAGATCTGAACGCGGCGAGGGGTTTGAGTGAATGAGACAGAACGACAGAGAGAGACGGGGGAATGTAAAAGACCCCTACTGAGAAAGTGATTGGCTATGGGCGTAGCAGTGCATGATGGGAGGTTTCTGTCAGACTCTTATTTCTAACCGAACGTAGTGAAATAACGAAGCGAATTAGAAAGGTATCGAGAAAGCGGCGGGAAGATGCTGTAATGTGTCAGCATGGACAATAAAAGACGTGTTTTGATGTTTGGCCTTTTTTTTGTTTTTTTGTGACTCATGCTCATACCATCCAAATTCTACCATTTGCTTAAATTTTATGGTTTGAATGGATTGAATGGAGTATTGATAGCTGCTTAAGATGAGGACTAGCAGATAAATACTCATGGTGGCAAAGGAAGTTCTCGCAACAAATTCTGGTCATATGTACTGTATATATATATCTGGTGATTTTATCTATCTATCTATCTATCTATCTATCTATCTATTAAGATGAGTTCTCGACAAATTCTGGTCATTCCTATCCATCTATATAATATAGTAGATAGAGCGCTATAGATAGCATCTATATCGTATATTATATTAGATATAGATATATATATATAATAGATATTGGAGGCAAATGTTTGTAGGGTTTTGTTTTAAGTTTTCAAAAAAAAAAAAAAAATATATATCTATATAGATATTATATATATATAATATATATATATAATATTATAAGGATATTTATATATATATGAAATTAATAAGACATTATAGTCTATTACATAAGGTTGAAATAATTTAATACTTTATTTTTTATTTATTTATTTTCTACAGTGGAGAGAAAGGAGAAAAAGTGGAAATATTTTAACTAAATTACTAATATACATGAAGCTTTACATTAATAGAAAAAAATTAAAAAATAAATATATATAAATGTATAATTTTTTTTATTTTTAAATTTATATAATTTTATTTGGTTTAAAATTAAAAATAGGTAAGTTTAGGAGGGTTACTCAGTATATACTATTAGATAAATCGTTTAATATTTTGAATAAGCTTTTTTTCTTTTTTTAATTTTAATTTAAGTTGAAGTACAGTAATTTTATTTGCTTTTGTCATTTTATAAGTTTTCTTCTAGTTTTCTTTAGATTCTTCTAGCTTTTCTTATTTAGGTTTAATATATTTTTATTTTCAGTTTCAGTAATTTTAGTACTTTAATAACTTTTTTCTTCCCTGAAGCAACATTTCTTTTTTTTTTTTTTTTTTTTTTTTTATTTATTAATAATAATTCTAGCTTTTCTTAGTATTATTATTATTATTATATATTATTCGATGATTATTATTAATATTTTATTTAAAAAGTATTATTAAAATGCGTTTCCTGGAAAACCCCTTAGTTTGGGGCTTAAAATTTTATTGGTCTAACATAGGTCTGAGCTTATTGTTATTTTTGTGTATTATTTTTTTGGTTTGTGTTAAAATTTTTGGTTTTTTTGGTCTTTTTATTTGTGATTATTTTTTTTCATGTGATATTTCAATCTCACATTTTGCCTGTCTCTCTCTCTTTGTCTTTTTCTCGATACTCAGTAATTCATCTCTCTCGACTTTGGAGACAGGAAGGAGTTGATCTATTGGATTGACACTAGCAGGCCCAGCGGACGCAGAATAAACAGAATGCGCCTGAATGGAAGTGACCTCAAGGTACATTCGCGAGTGTCTGTGTGTGTGTGTTTATGTTGAATTACTCTTGAAATAACCCAGAAATGCCCAGATTGACATATGCAAATACCCTCTGCCCCTGGGTAAATTTGATTCACGTCACCTCTGTACAGGGGCAATTTTTATTGCGTAATTGATGGATTGCAATGGGGGAAAAGCAGACATATTCACGTCACTCCAACAAATAAATAAGCTTTTTATTTTTTTTTAAGAATAAAGACATTTCTGGTATGATCATGAGCTGGGGTTTTGAATGATAGCCCGTGTGCCTGTGTGTGTGTGTGTTGGTTGAATGATTGCCTTGGTAAATGCTTTGAATGATTGCAAATGAGCCAGATTCTCCTGAGACGTCTAGAGAGATTCAAAGTGTTGTGGTTTTTATCACTGTTTCACAGGCGTTATGAATATTCAACATGATGTGCCTGTCACTTCGCATGAAAATACTGTAGTAGCAGTACCAGTTTTGGCAATCTGGAAACACTTTTTTTTTTTTTTCCAGTTTGATCTCTATGTTGGGAGTATGTTCTTTTCAACGCAATCACACATACTTTCTATGTTAATTAAGCATAAATGTATATTATGCAAATTACCACAAAATGTGCAATGCAATTCATTGTTTGGGCATGTTTGCAGCATTAACTGTCTTGCATACCTTAGTTTTCATATTTCATGGTTTAAATTGCATTGTTAAGAAAAAAAAGCATAGCTAAGCAGCAGTATTTGTTACAGTCAAAAATAATGTAAAACACCAGAAGATAAAAAGTTTAACAACATAATAAAGAGTATAAACATGTATTTTAATATCTTTCACTTTACAACAAAACCTTTAAATTGAACTGTATTCAGAACAGGAATGCAGAATATTAGTATAAAATAAGATTCAATTATAGTGACATTTGTTATTATGAACAACATGCCTAAATTAGTTTATTTAAAGCAAAATGTGGAAAATGCACTATAGAAATACATTTAGGCTCATGTACCCCTCGTCACAAATCAAAATGTGTGCACTTTGTGTATGTTTTGCGTGCGATGAGTTATTTTGACTTACCTGACTTAGTAATTGAATTTGCCACATTTTGTTGCTATTGTTTTGCTTACCCAGTTCATATTTTTGTACACTTTCACCCCGTGGTGTATTCTCACCCTGTGGTTCTTACCTGAAGATGCTAGTTTCCCTGGTGAGCACAGCATCTAGAAAACCTGTGAAGATGTCGAAATTCTTCATGGCCAGGCTAGTTTTAATTAGCGCCGATGGTACGACCCAGTCTGAGGCAAAATGTCTTTAATGTTCATCTCTAATGTTCATCAGCTTGCAGAATGTTACTCTTACTCTTAAAGCGCTAGGCAGGGGGCACCAGCAACTAAGAACGAAAATGATTAAAAGCGCTGGATTATCCGCCAGCTGGGAAGAGTATTGTTTATGCCAAACAGGCAGTTTCTGTGATCAGAATGAGCAGTGAAATGATGTAAAGTGCCTTTTTTTGGGGAACATTTCTTGTCATTTTTGGGGAGTTTGAAGTGCTGTTAATGAGCGGTTATGTAGCCCATTGATAATTAGCAATAATGTACAATAATAATTTAAAGTCTAGCTCAGTGGTTCTCTTGTTTTTAGGACCCCAATTCTTCATTTACAGTCGAGAGTTTATAGGTTGCTGCATAACTACACATCTAGAGGTTATAATAGCTTTGAATTTATCAGTGCAAAGAAAGAAAGCCCCTTCACATTTTTTCCTTTGACTTTTATTTTTATTTTTTCATTTTATTTTAAAAAATAAAGCCCCTTCACTCTCACTTTATCCTACATTTACAAGTATATTGTAGTTTGGCTGTTTGCAGTGAAAACTTGCTAATTTGCTGGCTAAATGCTATGCTAACTGTTCTGTGAACCTGTAAACCATCAATTAAGAAACAACACATCTAGATGTTAACATAGGCTTGAATTTTAAATTTTATTTAAAGAAACAAAGCCCCCACACACCCAAGTTTATCCTACATTTACAAGTATGTTGTAGTTTGACTTTTTTGCAGTGAAAACTTGCTAATTTGCTTGCTAAATGCTACTGTATGCTAACTATTTTTGTGGACTTGCAAGCCACAAGTTGAGAACTCCACATCTAGAGATTATCATAGCCTTGAATTTTTTTTTTCATTTTATTTGAAAAAAGAAAGCCCCTTCACTCCCACTTTATCCTACATTTACAAGTACGTTGTAGTTTGGCTTTTTGCAGTGAAAACTTGCTAATTTGCTGGCTAAATGCTATGCTAACTGTTCTGTGAACCTGTTAACCATCAATTAAGAAACAACACTCAAGTTTATCCTACATTTACAAGTAGTTGATAGATTTTTTGTTGTTGTAGTTTGACTTTTTGCAGTGAAAACTTGCTGATGAACATATTTCTGTTTGTTTCTGGTTAAAAATTAGCATTTAAATTCCTGTCATGACAATAACTTTTGACAGAATCAATAAAGCCTTACTTTTTATATGACTCTACCAGCAAATGCACAGCTGCATCTCACAATTGCCATTCTGAACTTTTCTGCTAGGAAGAATTTGTTCCCTGCGGTACTGGCTGTGGATAAATCTGTGTGAATAACCGGCCAAAAGAGACCAACTGTGCTTGACTGCTGTTTTCTCAGGTGGTTCACAGGACGTCGGTCCCCAGTGCTCTCTCTGTGGACTGGATCGGCAAGAACTTGTACTGGTGTGACGGCGAGAGAAAGACCGTCGAGGTGGCGAAAGCTAATGGACTCTACCCGACCATACTGCTGAGGACTGGCTTGAGAAATCCAACTGCTCTGGCTCTCGACACTCTCATGGGGTAAATGATGCTTATTATTGCCTACTGTTCGCAATCCCAGAACGCATTGCTTTTGAGTACACTTTTAAGAAGCACTGCACCATTTAAAGCCATTTATTCCCTTGGTGCCTTAGATTTGTGTTCTGGATTGACTGCTGCGAGCAGCCCCAAATTGGACGGATCGGAATGGACGGCAATAAGCCACGTGTCATAATCGATACAGAAATACATGCTCCCTCAGCCTTGACCATTGACCACATCAACAAAAGGATCTACTGGGCTGACGAGAACCATATCTTGTTTTCGAATATGGATGGTACAAAAAGACACAAAGGTAAGTTACGCCTTGTCTCGAATGTTATCTCGTCTTGTTTCTTTTTGTTTTTATTGAGTTTTGTCTATATTAATTTCCAGTCCCAATCAAGGACATAGGTGGCGTAACTGGTCTCACACTGTTTGAGGACTTCATCTACTGGAGCGACCAGAAGTCAAAAACCCTCAGTCGCTCGCACAAGACGTCTGGCGGCCAACATACAGAACTCCTCAGCTCCTGGCAAACCATTCGAGACATTAAAGTCTACCATCCGCTCCGCCAGCCTGACGGTATTACAGCGAGAAGCTCTTGTCAGCTTGGATAAGTCTTCAGTTGACTTTTTTTGCTAGAGTCATGTTGTTTCTGGCTTGTTTTTATTGTTTGTTGTTTGTCCTCAGTGCCAAAGCATCAGTGTCAGGTGACTAATGGAGGGTGTAGTCACCTATGCCTTCTTTCCCCTGGTGGGGGATACAAGTGCGCTTGCCCTACGCACTTTTACCTGGCGAACGACAACAAAACCTGTCTCTCTAACTGCACTGCCAGTCAGGTGTGACTTTATAATTGCCTCAAGAGCTAGAATAAGGGTTTCGCCGTAGCTCAACTACTCTTGGAACAACTTTCAACTACCAATTATATCCAGTGTGCTATTCGATAAAGAGTTGTTAAAGAGGTTGTTTCTGTGTGTGTGTGTGTGTGTGTAGTTCCGCTGTGGTACGGATGAGTGTATTCCATTCTGGTGGAAATGCGACACCGTGGACGACTGCGGAGATGGATCTGACGAGCCGGCAGATTGCCGTAAGTAACCAAACATGGTGGAAGACAGCCAAACTGGTTAAGCTGGTGAAAAGTACATCATTGTAGTGCCTTGTAGTGTCTATAGGACTTCTAGTAAGCTTCCTACCTAGAGAGCCTTTTAAGGGATTATAGGTTAGATACCTTTTACGATATATTGTTTGG
Organism: Cyprinus carpio; assembly: GCF_018340385.1. NCBI lineage: Eukaryota > Metazoa > Chordata > Actinopteri > Cypriniformes > Cyprinidae > Cyprinus > Cyprinus carpio. The sequence goes on along the minus strand of NC_056593.1, from coordinate 7,248,878 downwards.
CCAAATTGGAGGGCAGCACTGAAAAAATATTTGAAATTAAATTTTAGTTTTAAGAATTTAGAGTTGTTGTGTTATTAGCTTCAAATAAACAAACATCAAACTCTGTTAGAATCCCTTCTTATTTGTGTCTTTGAATGAAGTAGACAGAAAGAAAGCTCCCTAGGTTGAGAGATAGCGTCCTGATAATTCACGTCAATATATACTTTATATTCAGCTTGTGAACTTTAATTGACTCCACGATCAATTATGATTTCTTTAAACTCAACTGAAAGAAATAAATTCTTTAGGCAATTTAGCCATTTATTCATTTATTAGTTGTGGACAGGAAAATCTTTTTGTGACAACTTATTCCTGTAATTTTGCTCGCCAGTTCAAGGAGTGATTATTTTTGAGTAAAGCTTTGTCTGTCATCAAGGTTATATTCAAGTGTTTCTGCCTTGAATATTTCTTTGAATGGGTCATTTGTAATGTGCTAGCACTTGATTGAGAGGTGAATTGTCTAGTTCCCTGCAAAGAGCTGCAGAAATGGATCAGGTTTTGGGAAGTATTTGTTTTCTCAGTTTTCGCACATTCCTATTGAGATGCCATAGCTGACAACGAACAAAAGACATTTGTGTTAAGAAAAAGAAAGGCGCTTTTTTGTTTTAGTATGTTCTTTCCTTCTGTGCAATACAGAGTATATCTGTCTGACTTTCTGCCTGTGTTTAGTTTTATCTCTGTCTTTCAACTTTTCTCTTTATTTTGATTGTTTGCTCATGTGGCTAAACAGTTGCTCATTTAGGCTATTTTTACACTAGTGCATTTTCATTTTAAAATGGCGTTTTAAAATGAAAACGATCCTCTTCAACACTGGCGTTTTCAACGCATTTCAGAAACGATCTCCGTCCACACCACACAACCGAAAACGCATGTCACATGAGCATTCATATTAAAACGGGGTCTGCAGCATTTTCTAAAGTCTCCGTTGGAAACTCGGGGTAGTGTAAACGACAGGTGTAACCATAGCAAAAGTTATATGTTTTATAAAACGAAAACGCACTAGTGTAAATGTAGCCTCACTCACTCACTCACTCACTCACTCACTGACTCACTGACTCACTGACTCACTCACTCACTCACTCACTCAATTTACTCGTTATTTACTTGTTCTTTGTTATTACTTTGCTCTATTTGTTTGTTCATTTATTGTGTCTTGGCATCTTTTATTTTTCTCTTCATTTTTGTTTATTTGTCCTTGTTTGTTTATTCTCTATGTCTTTCAATCATTTCTGTCTTTCATTTGTTTATTTACTTGTTCATTCACTCATTCTTTCTTCTTTCATTTCTGCATTTTCTTGTTTATTGTCTGTTTGCCTTTGAATCTTTGTTTGTGCTTTCTTTCTTTCTTTCTTTCTTTCTTTCTTTCTTTCTTTCTTTCTTTCTTTCTTTCCTTCCGTTTGTTTATACATTTGTTTTTGTTTTCTTCTGCTTACAGCTGAGTTTAAATGCCAGCCTGGAAGGTTCCAGTGCGGAACGGGTTTGTGTGCCCTCCCTCCCTTCATCTGTGATGGAGAGAACGACTGCGGAGACAACTCAGATGAAGCCAACTGTGGTAATTATAGATTGATGGATGGATAAATGGAGACCAAGCGTCATGCAGTATGATGTATCATACAGTGATATCCTTGTTTGCATTTGCTTTCAGACTCATATATCTGCCTGTCTGGCCAGTTTAAGTGCACTCACCGGCAGAAATGCATCCCAATAAACCTGCGCTGTAACGGACAAGATGACTGCGGAGATGGTGAAGATGAAACCGACTGCCGTAAGAGACACTAGGACTAATTTTTTCTCTCTCTCAGATTTGACATAGATGACAATGAACAACATTCATTTTCATCGTTCTTTAAAGAATCATACTGAGCCAGATTTCCCTTCAGGAGAGTAAAAACAAACAAAGTGAGAGAGAAATAGATGAAATCTCCTTCTTTATGACTTCTGAATGTATGTATTGGTTTGTGAAGGTCAAACTGAGACAGATTCAACAAAATGTTTGAGAACTTTGAATTGGTTGATGAGAAAAGTGCCAAGTGAGGAGCCTGGTAAACATTGGCAAAAGTTTTGTTTTGTTTTGTTTTCTCATTCCTCGGCTGCAGAGTGCTTTCGAAAGAATTGCTTGAGGGGAATTTAGTACACCGACAGCGAAAAGAAAGGACTGAAATGAGAAAAAAAGAAATCTAGGTAGACTCGCTTACCAGGAAGCAAAGAAGCCGTCTTGTGTTACCTTCAGAAGTCAGACTGGAGTAATCATTACTTTGTGTGACGGGGATTTGAATCCCAGTCCGAATGCAAGTCTTATTTTAGGTGGCGGTACAGAAGGAGGAGACTGGCAGAAGTTAATGCTCTCGCTCAGATCTGAATCCTCTATTTGAAGCCACAGCAGGAGCCTAATTTCTCACTCCTCCCCAGAGTCGAGTATCTGGCTGGGTTTTGTTAAGACGCCCGGTTCTGGTACGCCCTTATGGGAGAGCGAAGAAGAGAAGCTGTCTGTCTTCTCCGAGAGAGAATCAGAAAGATAGAAATAAAAATCAAGGAAAATCATTAACAGCGTTGGATGGACCGGAGGTGCCCCAGAGCTCTAAGAGGCTTTTGAGGGGGTCTGACGGATCCAGGGGAGCTGAGCTCAGCCCTGGGCACTGATTAGCCAAACAGAGGGAGGGTTTAACAGGGATAATCGCATATGGAGCATGGCATTAGAGGCCAGCTTTAGACTTCCCCTCCCCCCAAAGGAGGGAGAGCACTGTGGGTCAGGATTGCTGCTCCACCACAAGGAATGTCGGGTCTAGGCTTAGCTTAGCTTAGCACACAGCGGTCTGAGATGTTAGGGGAAAGAAGTTGTGCTTAGTCAGACCACCAGGCTACATTCTTGTTTTAATTGTGTTATCATGAATTAATATATATATATATATATATATATATATATATATATATATATATATATATATATATATATTAAAAGATAAATTGCAGAATGTCACATTTTATTATTAGGTCTTTCGACACATACATGTTTTACCAAATAAAAAGGACAGCACTTTTAGAGTTCATCCCACTATTTGATGTGAGCATAAGTATTGGAACAGTTGAATTTAAGGCAGATGTAAAATATTAAAAGCTAATATTTAGTTGCAGATCCCTTGCATGCAATCATAGCAGTGAGTCTGCAACCCAAAGACATCACCAGACTCTTGGTCTTATGCTTTGAAATGCTTTCCCCAGGCTTTAATGCAGCCAATTCCAGCTGTCGCTTGTTTTGGGGAGTTTCTGTCTTTAGTCTCCTCTTCAGCTGGTGAAATTAATGTTCAGTCGTATTTAAATCTGGAGATTGATTTGGGCAATCTAAGACTTTCCTTTTCTTTGCCCTGATAAAGTCCTTGACTGAACTGGCAGGGTGTTTTGGGTCATTGTCCTGATCCAATATGAAGTGCTTTCTAATTAGTTTGGTGGCATTTTCTTGAATACTGGTAGCCAAGATTATTTTGTACCCTTCCAAATTCATTCTGCTACTGCCATCATACATTAAGTCATCATTAAAATGAAGAGGTCCTGTTCTAGAGACAGCCATGCATGCCCATGCCATGACACCACCTCCACCAAGCTTTACAGATGAGGTTGTATGCTTAGGATCATTTGCAGTTCCCTTTTTTCTCTCCACACTTTTGCTTTCCCATCACTTAGTCTTGAATAAAGGTTCATCTTTGTCTTATCTGTCAATACAACTCAGTACCAAAACTCTACTGGCTCACCTTTGTGAAGAATCTTGCCTTTCTATTTTTGGTGCTGATCAGAGGTTTCCATCTTGCTGTGTAGCTTCTGTAATTCTGTGTCAAATTCTCCTGCGGACAGTAGATTGACAGAGCATCACCCCAAGTTTCTGGAGGTTGTTGGTGATTTTACAGACATGTATTTTAGGGTTCATTTTCACAGCTTTTATGATTTGTCTGTCATCAACTACTGTTGTTTTTCTCAGCCGATCAGGTCGTCGTTGGTTGCTGATGTCGCCAGTAGTTTCCAAACTCTTGATTTCTCCATGCACTTTGTTTTTCCTATAGTTCTAATTGACTTCCTCTTTTCTTTTAGCATCCACATTGCTTGCTTTCTTCATCCTGGTTTGTGTGTGTCCTCATCGAATGCAAGACTTAGAATGCAGAAGCAATGGATATAACTGATAAGACACATTCCCTGCTTTAATATCTGAAGAATTAATGCAATGGGACACAGCTGAACACTTAGAAAGACCTGTGAGGCAACTGTTCCAATACTTACGGTCACATCAGATAGGGAGAAGAAACTCTAAAAGTGCTGATCTTCTTAGCTGGTAAAACATCTTTGTGTTAATTCACCCAATAATAAAATGTGACATTCTGTAGTTTTGTGTCATATTCATTTTTTAATCATATTTACAGATTTCTTGACTCCACAGCAAACAGAACAATTTTGTCTTCACTGTTCCAATACTTATGGAGGGCACTGTATATACACATACATACATACTGTACATACACTTAAGTGTATAAAAATATCCACTATCAGTCAGAATTTGGAATCATAATGATTTGTGTGTGTGTGTGTGTTTATGCTCACCAAGGCTGCATTTGATCAGGTGTATTTGAATAAAAATGCAGCAAAAAAAAAAACTGCATATTTTGTGAAATTAGTGCTGAGCAACAATTAATCACACCCAAAATAAAAGTTTTTGTTTAAATAATATACTGTATGTGTGTACTGTGTATATTTATTTTCTGTATATAAATACAAATAAATATAAATATAAGTACTTGTATATATTTAAGAAAAATATATTATTTTTATGTATTAAATATATTATATATTAATAAATTATGTGAATATAAATATATATGTGTAAATATTTTCAAAATATATACTGAATGTGTGAGGAAATAAGAAATGTTGTCTTTTAATTCATCTCATTTAAAGCGCCACTACTGCTACAGCCTTCAAAGCAATGCTTGTGTGTAAATTTACCTCCTTACATACAATCAATTGCAAGGCAATCACTGTCGGACATCAGATCGCCTGCTGCGAGCGACGTTCCTATTATTTCCTTTATTTCTGAGGGTTTGTGGGAAGATCAAAGCACAGTTTTCTGCAGTCTATTACTGATTCTTTATGGTGCTGCTCTTTCAAAAAGCGTCACAGTAGAAAAAAGCCTCGACAAACTGTTGGATTCCTTAAAGTAGCTCTAAAAAGTTAGTCTGCGGTTTGTCAACTGAACTTTTCTTCGCAAGGTTTTGATCACATGATCTCCTTCTCTCTACATCTCCAGCCGAGAACACTTGCTCGCCGTCCCAGTTTCAGTGCAAGACCACAATGCACTGCATCTCCAAGCTGTGGGTGTGCGACGAGGACCCCGACTGCGCCGACGGCTCGGATGAGGCCAACTGCGGTGAGTCGCTCACCGTTGCCACGCTTTACCTAATGCTCATCATCACCATAAAATATACATATCCTCCTTAAATTTCAGCGTGAGAAATATCTGTTGGTCTGAGCACCTAAAACATTCCATTTGCTTTAATTTTGCACCGACTGTTTGCCCAGAGGACTGACGTAGATGAATAAAGATTTCATAAACGACTTCTTGGAGTTCCTACTGTAATCTTGAGGTTTTGAGGATGTGTTGGTGCACTAAGAGACATTTCACTTGAAGCCGCTCACCCGAGCGCTAACGTTTTCACAGGGCGAGCGTTGTCAGGTTGCATTGTGTTTGCTTTATGAGCAGCTAACCGATTAGTCTTCTCCATTGGGCCCAAAATGGATGATTTAGTGCGCTATAATTATGCAGATTCAGTTTTTTCTCTGTTTTAACCAAGCACTATTCCTTGTAAAGCAGCTGCTTTGGCTTGTAGATGACATGAAACTATTCCACTTTATGGAATTTATGGAATAAATATTAAAGGACTTTATATTATACAACTGACATGGTCAAGATTGTTTAGTGTTGACTTTAGTCTTTAAAAGACCTCGCCTCTTCAAAAAAAAAAAAAAAAAAAAAAAAAAACTTCCTCTATGTCCTTTTTGTCAGTGTTTGGCATTTTGAAGGCCGCTCTCACATTACTGCTAGTAATGTTTCTCTCTGCAGCTTGTAATGGCTGTCAAGTGCATTAGGTGACATCGCAGTAACAAATTGTCTTGTAAATAGTTTTTTTACTTTATATCGATCCATCCAACATAATAAAAATAGTTTTTATAAATGAGATTTAGTGGTCAGCACCATATCTCAGTTACCATCCACCTCTACAAGGAACCAACTAGCCCACTGGTTTTAATTACAGGGAAAGTTTAGTTGCAAGAAGGAAGTAAGCTAAAGTTTGACTTTGGAGAAAGTTTTTCACTGCAGTAGTGTTCTTCAAAACGTACTGAAGCTTTCCTAGTCACAGAAATATACTTTTAAGTTGAGTGCAAAATTTTCTAGTAGGATAGAATGAAACTTTGCCTGACCTGTCATGGTTTACAATTAAAAAGTTACTTGTTGAGTAATCTGATATATATATATTATCTTTCAGATTTATTCTTAAAATTAGAATCCATGAAGTTAACATAAGCAAAATAATTTTTAGGTTTGTTTTGTTTTTCTGTTTTTAAATGATTATAATATTAAAATGTTTAATCAATTATTTTTAAATGGATTATTTTAATTATAATTATATAATGATGACAATAATAATATATGTTTAAATAAATGTATGCTTTTTATTTGTGATGATATATTTTCTAATATTTGTAAATAATTATTAAAGTGTTCCCCTGTCTTAAATATTATTTATAATATAAGTAATTAAAATGTTTGTCTGTTTATTAATGTAATCATTAGTAGTAGTAATAGTAATAATAGTAGTAGAAGTTTACAAAATTATTTTTAATATTTATTATAATATAATAAAATATATATTAACTGTTCTTTATATATATTAATTACATAATGAACTATTTTTTTCAATCTCAATAACCATTCAATATATTTCTGACATAATTGTAAGTAAATATTATATATATATATATATATATATATATATATATATATATATATACATGTGTTATATTTTTCTACTACTACTCCTACTACTAATAATAATTGGCTAAATATCGGACAAAAATGTGAGAATTATGATGTTCTCAAAGTCTTTAGACTAAAAGCTTCAGTTCTCAGTGAGGTCCTTTTCTGTCTCTCTGTGTGCTGGAATTGCATACGGTCTTGGACAATATTGTTATTTTGGAGGATGTATTTGATTTCCCTAGGTACACAACACAATCATGCACTTTACCTCATTGAGAGGATATGATGTAATATTCACATTTACCCAGCATAATACTGTATTGATTTTTAACCAAGAGGACATTCCCTAAATGTCTGTCTGAATGTCTATCAGTGTATATAAGTCCATCAGCTTCATCTTCAAAAAAAATCAATAACTTGCTTACATCTCTTTGGAAATGGGGCATTTTCTAAAGAGATACTAAGATGAAATGAATACACTAGTGGCTGCATAAGGGACAAAGAAGACACTGATACAGTGTATTGACAGCTTGACTGAGATGAAAAGGGGACCAGAACTTTTGATGGAAATGGACATTGGAAAATGGATAGACTGAGTGCAGTGGACTGGCCTAGAATGCTGGGGTCTTGAGGCAGATTTTTTTTTTTATTTTTTTTTGGAATTGTCACATGATCAAATGAAAATCCCTTCTGTCATGTGAAAAGATCCAAAATAAAATTATTTAATTATTTTATATAAAGTAATTATTAAATATTATAACATACGTTATTATTATTATTATTAATATAAGTAGTAGTAGTAAATATAAATTGAATTAAATAGTTTTGACTTATACTTAAATATAATACAAATAAAATCCAATATCCGTCTTTTTTAAGTCAGTTCTCTTTCATTACTGAGGTACTTTGTGTTAGTTTATTGTTTTTGTTTTTTAATATCTGTTTTATTATATATATATATATATATATATATATATATATATATATATATATATAATATTAATATATATATAATAATATCCAGCTAATTATTATAATATAATGTAAAATATTACACTTTTTTATCAATTATTGTTTATAATATCAGTAATTATTACATATTATTATTATTATTATTGGTTATAATAATTTACAAACTATTAAAATACTTATAATATAAATATTCATGTATTTTATTATTATTATTATTGTTCAGATTTTAATAATACAAATATTATTGTAAATTTCAATCAATATGACCCTAATAAAATTGTTTTCAGTCATGTCTCTCTAGTTACTAGTATTGGCATCAGACATTGAAAAATATAGATTAAAATACTTTAAAAAAATAATTATGTACTTTTTAACATGTTTAAACAGGTAGTATGAAGTGGGAGGTTATGACTCCTAATTAAATTTTTTTTATGATTGTTAATAATGAGGTACTTTTTTGTTATGAGTGTTGTTATTTTTTTTTATTTTTTTTGTTTTCTGAGCAATATAACATATTCTCTTCTGTTTTGCTGTGTTTTTGTGTTCGGTGGATGGTTGCTTGAGTGTTTTTTCGCGTTACGACTAAAGATCCACGTTAATGTTGTTTCAGATGAATGGATCATTGGATTGAGCTCTCATGAAACATTCAGCATGCTGCCACGCTCTGACGCATTGAGCACCACTCCTAATTTGTTGGATGTGGCTTCTCACATCACAACATGATCCTATTTATTTATTTTGAATTATTTACCATGATCTGCCTCATGTTGGCAGCATGTCGGCAAAAGCTAATTAGCCGAGAACGCTGCTTGTACACAGCTCACTGAGAGCATACAGACTAACACTAATGCATTAAACAATGAATTCATTCAATATACCTCCTGCGTTTGTTTGTGTGGTAATAACTCAGTGAACTAGTGAAATTAAGTAAATATTTGGTGATTTTTTTTCAATATTTTGACTATTCCGTTTTCTTATTTTATACATGTAAAATTTAGTGTAAAAGCATACTCATATTCTCTATTTAGTTTTAATGAGCAAAATTCTCTTCTTCCAACTTGAAGGTGATTTGAGCCTTCAGGCTATTTGAGGGAAAAATCTTAATATTCCAGCCTTGTTCTTTCTAAATTAGAATTCTCTTAATGTCATTTTAAGTCGGGGAATTAGCACTCAAACACAGCATTGTGATTGTCAATTAATCATGCATTATGTTCTCATCATCTCTCATGATAGTTGGATTAGTCGTCGCCGACATTCAGATGAGGGGAAATTGCATTTCAGATTTCCTGTACTCAAATCAGCTCGGATTAGCATGTTGATTATTTCAGAGCAAGAGAGAAATATGATTTACACCATTGTGCCTTTGATTCAGCCTTGTGGGATTCTGTGAAGAAAAAAAAGTGTTAAATTTAAGGTAAAAAAAAAAAAAAAATCCTGGCAGGTGCGGTTGCTGGAAAAATTAAACATTTATTGGTAAAATATTAATAAACCAGCCTACAAAACAAACTACAAAATGTATGCTTTGTACCAAATCCTTGTTTTTATTGAACAATTTAATGAGGAAATTTAAATAAATGCTTCGTTTGTTTGTTTGTGTATGCAGATGAAAAGACATGTGGGCCTCATGAATTTCGCTGCAAGGACAACAACTGCATCCCGGACCACTGGAGGTGTGACGGGCAGAGCGACTGCAGCGACAATTCAGATGAAGAGAACTGCAGTACGTGACTCTGCATTTAATCTCTTATTTAAAGGTGCTGTATGTAGGATTAACACCGAGTGGTTGAACTAGGTATTGCAGTCCAAATTCAAAATATTGGAGAGGGTTTGTTTTCACCCGGCCCCTCCTCCTCAGACTTGATGCTCACGCAGGTTGCCAGATTGACGACACCAACAAGAACGAGCACACTTGATGAATGAAATTAAATACGCAGTGTTTTCTGCCAACTGGCAACCCTGGGTGCCGAAATACAATTGGGTAAACTGACAGTGGGCGGGTTTCACAAACCAAAACCGGCCCCAAACGCACATTTCCAAAGGAGAATAACTTACTGTAGCATTGTTTTTCAGATAAACAAGTATGTTAACTTAGTATGTTTCTTAAATATCTGCAAACATATTGTGGTATGTTTAGTAGAGTCAAAAACTTACATACAGCACCTTTAAGTTGTGCAAAGCTTTGCAGTGAATAGTTTAACAAACACTTCCTCTGTAGCTGATGCTATTTTTTTTGTTGTTGTTGTTATTTTGGGGGGGTTAAGCACAGTTCAAACAAACTAAAATCCAAATGTTTTGATTTGTAGTGTTTGTATTTTGTTTAGATGTATTTTGTTGTTTTTCTAACTGAAGTGACGTACTGTTTAGTTTTAGTCTGCTGTGTTTAGTTTAGTCTTAATTGCATTGTGCCGTTTAGTTTCATTGTGTGGTATTATTTAGTTTATTTTGAATATAGATTTAGTTCAGTTTCATTGTGCTGTGTTTTTGGTTTGGTTTAGTTTAGTTGTTTCATTGTTTTGTTAATTTATAGGGATGCACGATAAATATCGGCATGATATTTAATGCCCATCTCATCAGTAAAGCCGGTTCTGTAAGCAGTGGAAAATCTCTACACGTGCGTGCTTTCTTTTGGTGCATCATTTATTACAGAGAGGAGTTTTTAATTTTTAAGTTTCGTGAAACATGCGCAAAATATGATCGTGGTTTTGTGCAGCTTGTCAGTGAACAATGGCTCTGTGTAGTAAATGCTGCTCCATGTGAAAGCACACACATGTGTAGAGATTTACCGCTGATTACAGAACTGTCTTTACTGTGATTTGTTGCTTACTTTAGTTTCTTTATATTTCATTACTTAGTTTCACTGTGCTGTTATGTTTGCAGTAGTTTAGTTTAATGCTATAATCATGCTATAATTTTCTTGTCTTTGATATCGGAATGCTTTGACATTAAAGTACATATAGCTTTCATATGTTCCTCTTAACACAACTAGACATACAGACACAGCAAGGTTTTCAAAAAGAAAAAAAGAACAAATAGATGTTGGATCATCAGAGAAGGATTTAACAGCTAACACTGATGCATCTGTGTGTGACACTGAGCCGTCTTTTTCTTCTGAAGAACACATACATAGGTCTCAAACTGTGTGCAAACGTGCTTCATCACTGTGTGTGGGTGTGACTGTTGTCTCAAATCTCCAAATATATTCCCTATTTTTCCCCTTAAGTTCTCCACTAGCCCAGTGGATCTCATCACACTTCAACTGTGTCTTCAGCCTCTAGCTTCACACTTTCAAATGAGAGCAAAATACACAGTGAGAATGAGATTGTGTGTTGATTGCTCTGGAAGTTTATGTGTCGCCCAAGTGGTGATTATATCAATTTCCCTGAAATGCAGACAGGTATTTTTCCTGTCGTTTCGGGATGTTGCTAACTACCGTCCGCTGGAGTGCAGCTCTATGTTTTTTGTCAGCCCTGTGACATTGATTGACAGTTAGCGGAGAAAGCGTCCCAGTGAATGGCAGAATCGATCTCTCACCCTGATCTGCAATTTGGATTTAATGGCAGCAGTCCTGTTGCTCCTGGCATCGGCTCCTGTGATAAACACCCATGTATGTTGTTTTTCCTCTGTGCTGTGGCATGAGCCTAGACCATTTATTTACTAGATTACAAAGCCACTGCTATTATTTATTCACATTATGATCATGATGTAAGTCGGACTTGTGCTTGCAGAAGAAAGCAGAGCACAATGGCATAATTTCCAACTCACTGATACTTCTTTCCTACAAGTCAGACTTGTAGACTTTATGTGCTGTTCATGCTCCTCTCAGTCTCCCTACCTCCTTTTTCCTCTCTCTCATTCTTTCGCTATCAATCTCTCTATCTCTTTCAATTAAAAGCGAGCTCACGGATCCCTCTCTGATCTACATCACAGCAGACACTAATACAGACATGTTATGTATTCAGTATCAGCGTGCAGCATTTCTCTAGAGCCCGTTTTTAACAATCTTAACGAACACAGGCTACTGAAGAGTGTTTGTTAGATTCAAGCTTACATTTCAACTAGCAGAAAGTGTCTTTTGTGTACAAAGGGATCTATTTTTGCATGATTTCGCTCTGATAAGAGAGAAGATATGACTCGTGTATGGTCGCCTATTAATCTAGAGATGAATTCCCACTCTGAAATGTGTGTGCGTCCTGCTGTAATATCCTGGTGTATTTGCTTACTTGCTGAGTGGGAGGGAAACCAGACAGAGCTTCGATTTCTTTTCCTCTGCTGGATTCACCTTGGGAGTCTAACACAGAAACAACACTGGGAGGATAGAAAGGCTCTCATGGGCTCGTGATGTCAGGGCAGATAATCAGTGGAGTGCTGGAGTTGGATGCAGAGAGACTGATAATAGAGTTAGAGGAGTGACACAGCAGCACTCAGTTATTGTGATCAAGGAGATCTGTGCTCCCTCTGTTCATTCTTTCTTTCTTACCTGTTTCTTTGTATCTTTGTTTTATTTTTAATATCTTCGTTTGTTCATTTTGTCTGTGTCTTCCATTGTTTTATCTCTCATTTGTTTGTGTGTTTCTTTTTATTTGTATCTTTCATTTGTTCATTCAGTCTGTATTATTCTTTCTTAAAGGGGTCATATGATGTTGCTAAAAATAACATTATTTTGTGTATTTGGTGTAGTGAAATGGGTTTATGTGGTTTAAGTTTCAAAAACACATTATTTTCCACATACTGTACTCCTCTATGCCCTTCCTTCCTGAAACGCCTCGATTTTTACAAAGCTCATCGCTCTGAAAAGCGAGTTGTTCTTTGATTGGCCAGCTTTCCAGTGTGTCGTGATTGGCCGAATACCTCAAGCGTGTAACAGAAATATTATGCCCCTTACTATACTGTGGTGGCGTGTGTCCCGGAGCACCGAGACAAAAATATTAAAACTCATTATAAATGAGGCATTTGTTGCATCCAGTGGGGACATAATTATGGATTATAATGACAATACCAGTGGTTCTCATTTCCAGTCCTTGCTCACCCCAGCTCTGCATATTTTGCACATCTCTCTCTGTTAACACACCTGATTCAGTTAATCAGCTCGTTAGAAGTGAGCTCCATGCATCAACTGTGTTCCGATTTACATAGTCCCTACACAGTGTTCAATGCTCCCTACTCCCTGAGCAGGGGAAATCTGTTAAAGGTTACTTCACTTCGGAACATTTATTCACGGATTCGCGCTGCGCAACGTCTTCACACACGGACAAGTGTGACATCATATACCTCTGTAAATAAATACAATTTAAATTCACATCTTGCATACTTCAATGCACTTTGAATGGACCATATAGGCTAAGTTCGCTTTGAACTGGAATCATGGCAGAATATTCTGTGATGTCCACTTCGCAGGGCACTTACGTTTGAGTAGAACAAGCATCTGAAGCAAATAGAAAAATACAAAATGTGCAGGGCAAGGGGGCGCTAGGACAGGAATTGAGAACCGCTGACTTATACTGTCTTTTTACGTGTTGCGTTTCATCGTGCCGCGTAAACATAAAACCATGTCTGCATTTGTGATCGGAGAAACGACAAACAACAAGCGCTACTCTACACTGCTCAAAATTTGTGTTTGAAACACAACACGTGACATAGACATGTGGGGGCATGTTAGAATGAGCCATTTTAGGAGAGTGTGGTTGACTCTTAACTTTTATAAAGAATATCTTTTTGGATTTGAGACTTTAGTCTTTAAAACTTTACAGATCTTCTTTATTCACCAAGAGCTTGTAACACTCCAAAGAGAAAGGAAAAGTTGAAATTGCATCACATGATCCTTTTAATTTTTCATTTGTTTGTTCATTTAGTTTTCTTTCTGTCTTTCTTTCATTTGTTTCTTTTTATCTGTTCATTCTGCCGGTATCTTTTGTTCTTTCATTAGTTTGTTTATTTCTTTTTTTTAATCTTTTGTTTGTTTATGCTGTCTGGATTTTTCTTTCTTTAATCTTTCTTTTTTTTTCTTAGTTATATGTTTATTCTGTCTGTTTTGTGTTCTCTTATTTGTTTGTTTCTTATTTTTTTATTGTTTGTTTGTTAATTTCTTTCTTCTTTTGATCTTTCCTTTGTTCAGTCAGTCTACCTTTTATTTGTTTTCTCATTCACTTTCATTTTCCAGATTTTTGTTTAATTTATTTGGCTATTTGTTTGTTCTGTTATTTTTTTCTTTTCGTCACTCTTTCTTTGTCTATATTTTTTCACTCATTTTATCTGTCTGTCCCTCTTTCTTTCATTTGTTTGTTTTTTTGTTTGTTCATTTACTTGTTTGTCATTTTTTATTTGTCTTTTGTTCTTTAATCTTTCAATTGTTTTTTCTTTCATTTTTTTCTTTTTTCTCTCTTTTTGTTTGCTTGCTCATTGATTGTTCTGTCTGTTTTTCTGTCATTCATTTGTTCACTTGTTTTGCTTGTTCCCTTTTTTGTTTCTGTATTTCTGATTTCATACACTCATTTTTTTGTCCTTTGTTCTTTATTTCTGTCTGCCTGTCTTTATTTAGTTTGTTTGCATTTATTCAAGTTTTTCTTTCTTTTTTCAATACATCTTTATTTTCTTTTTCTTATTTACTTGCTCTCATTTTCATGTTTTCTCCATTGCATTTCTTAGGCTTCCTGGCAGATCTTACTCAGGAAAGTCTGGATGTGTTTTTCTGTTCCAAACCATACAAAAAATGTTGTTTAGCCATTTGTTTTTTTTGTTTGTTTGTTTTACTGCTGCTGCTACTGCTGCTGCAAAAAGTTTATTCTGCTTTCAGTCATTGCTTCCAGTAGTAAAATAAGTCAAAATTCTGAATCCATTCATGTCTTTCTCTCTCTTCTCTTTTTAGAACCAGTAACATGCAACTCAAAAAATTTCATTTGTGCCAACGGAGAGTGCATCTCCTCACGCTTCCGTTGTGATGGTGACTTCGACTGTACTGATAACTCAGACGAGGTTTCAAGTAGCACATTCGTCAATCACACCATTGCTATACATTGTTCATCTGGTTCCTGTTAAAGTGCTGATATCCCATATGTGTGTTTTCAGAGAGGCTGTGAGAGCCACTGCTCCGAGGATCAGTTCCAGTGCCTGAATCATCTCTGTATCTCAGTCAAATGGCTCTGTGATGGACAGGAAGACTGCAAAACCGGGGAAGATGAGGCCAACTGTAGCCCTGCCAACACTGCCATGACAGGTTAGCTGCTTTCACACGATCTTTAAATAATGCAGATCCAGAACCAATCAAAGCTGTTCCCAGACAGCAAGCTTGGCACTCCTATAATCACATGTCACCGAGCGGACACCTTTTATCCAAAGGGAATCACAGGCCTACAACTTCACAGTGATGACTGGAGATCTCTGCACTGCCTCAAACCCTGCGATGTTGCCTTCATTTATAACCTACTATAATGCTACTACCGCTTAAAACCAACAGCAAAATGACCCCACATTTGTCATCGTCTGCATTTAAATGTCACCTAAGGAGTTTCATTCCAGGACACATTTAGCTTGTTCTTCCCTCAGCGTTAGACTCCTTTGAGTCTAAAACTGCTGCTTAAGAACACTTGATACAAGTATAGTACACCTGCAAACACTCCGGCCCAATTTATGCTTTAAAAGAGGTTGCTATAAAGAAGTGTGTCTCTTTCTGTGGCAAGTATTTACGTGAATCCAGAACATCTACCTGTAATGCTTTCACTGCATTTATATAAGGAGGTAAAATATCATCCTCTCATCTCGCTTTTCATCTATTCCTGAAGAACAGATGGCAAATCCACTTACTCAAGTTGGATTTTCAATATTCACTTCCTCTGTGGTATCAATAGCAGCTACGCTCCTCCCCAGAGCTTTGACGTCAAAATAAAGTCAAGAATTTGAAGTCAGTTTAAGTCAGTATGTATACTGTATATTTATTTAATAAATAAAAATGGTATCAGTTTTTTTTTTTTTCTTCTCCTTTCAGTTTGTAAAAATATTGACGTGTCTGTTGCTTCCCCTTCCCTGTTTTGTTTGTTTGAATTGATGTTTTGTTTAATCAAAAATAAAAAAAAACAACAAATAAATTAAAATGGTATCAGAATGAAATTAATTTGTTTACATTTTATATATTTATTTCTCATTAAAATAATTGTATTTACTTATCAAAATATAGTATTTCTCATTAAAATCATTCCAATTTATTATCGTAATTTTAAATGTTAATGTGGTATTGCACTTTGAACACTATAATATATATATATATATATATATATATATATATATATATATATATATATTTTTTGCAATATCATATATATTTATTTATATATTATAATGATATTGCAATTTGTTTCTTATAATATAGACATTAATCCAATATAACCATAATGATATATATTAATTTGTATTCTTATAAATATATATATTACAGCCTCCAATATTAACCATATTATATATATATGAAAATGGTCAAATTATAAATGTTCGTATATTTTATTTTTTTATTTTGTATTATATTTTTTTTTTTGATATAGATATAGAGAAGAGTATTGTGTGTTCTGAACCTCAGCTTCATCTGTTAATTTAAACCCAAGAGACTTGAAGTGCTTCTCCTGTTTTTTTTTTTTTAGTTTTAACTTTCTTGGCCCTCCTCTTGAATATTTCAGCATTGTGTGCTGTGCTCTGGGTACCTGAGTCCATCCACGCCTGCAAAGGCCCAGTGAATTATTCTGATCGTAAGACCGCTGAAGATGCATTCAGAAAGCTCTCACACTCACTTTCCATTTTTTTTTTTTTTTTTTTTTTTGCTCCTTCCCTGTAACTCAAGGCTAGTCAGGGGAATTTTACCCTATGATTAATATTAATGTGGCTGAAAACACTTCAAAAAGTGCAGCCAGAAATCTCTCACAACCTCTTGCTGACAGAAACTGCAGCTCTGTTTATTTCAGACTGAGCCGATCTACAGCAGGGAGTCACGTGTGCGATACGGATTCTTTCAAGGAACAGACTGTCCCAGGACATGTAGATTGACTTGTCTTATTATTGGATATGAGAGGATTCTTTGATGGAAGAAATCTTGTGTGACTTTAATTTGTGGATTCCTTGTGTCTGTGCAGCTCGGCCTACGTCATGTGCTCAGAATGAGTATGTTTGTGTTGGAGGAGGCTGTGTGTCGGCTGGCCAACGCTGTGATGGACAAAATGACTGTTCAGATGGATCTGATGAGGTCAGTTGGGTAAAAAAGCATTTGTTTATTACAATAAAGTGTTTACTATAGAATTTATATAGTCACGCCAAAAGGAAAAATGTTGATTACTCACAAACTTTTTTTTTTTTAACAACAAATAATAATAATAATAAAAAATATATATATATAATAATAATAATTTGAAGAATGTTTCAGCTGTTTTTATCAGTATACTGGAGGTCAATGGGGTCCAAAACTTCCACACTCCAAAAAAGAAAATAAGATTTATATTGTGGTTAAAACTGTGTGGTTATTATTATTATTATTATTATTATTATTATTATTATTATTATTATTAGCAGCAGTAGTAGTATTAGTAGCAGCAGCAATATTAGTATTACTTTTTTTGAGTGTATACTGTTATAACTAATCTGCTGTTAATTATTTAATAAATATATTTAAATAATACATTGAAAATTAATGTTATTTTTCTTATATATTTTTAAAATTATTTTTGAGTACACAGTTATAACTAACTTTTCAGTAAGATAATTAATTAATGAATAAATATAATTAAATTTTATAATTTATATTTAATTTTTAAATATTTTGTCTAAATTATAAATAACTTTTCAGTTAGTTCATCAATAATTATTTTTAATTAATATTTTTTCTAATCTTTTTGGAGTGTACACAGTTACAACTAACCTGTCAGTTTATTAATGTAGTTATAATATAATACCAGAAAATATTTAATTAATTAAGAATTAATAATAATACATTAACAATAATAATGATAATAATAATAATACAATTAACATTAATATAATTTATTAAAAATGTAATAAAATTTTAAGTAAAAATTAAAATTGTTATCATTTACTCACCCTCATTACTCACCCGAACTCAAATGACTTTGTTCAATAAAATAAGATATTTTGAAGAGTGTTTTGCCTTTTTTCATCAATACAACAGAAGTGAATGGGGCCCAGAACTTTCAAGCTCTAAAAGGACCTAAAAGTAGTGTGAAATTATTCAGGGTGATGACAGGATGCGCATTTTGGGTGAACTTTCCCTTTTTAACTCTGGTGCAGCGTTTTACAGTTGTCTCTTGATAACAGCAGGCGGGTTCCTCAAGACTGCACTCTGTTTTCTCTAGGGACTTTGCTTTAATTACACCCTAACTCATAATGCAGTGTCAACAGTTCAAACGAGTTTGCCTGTCCTAATAAGGCCTATTAAAACAGACCTCTTTTTCAAAGGCCCCTGGAGAGCCAAGGCCGCATTTCTTCCATGCATTATATATAAAAAGCAATTTCAGCTGTAGGAAAAGGTCAAAGGTCATTGCTAAAGAGGACATACCTCTTCATTCAGTTGCGTTATTGAAATCAAATCGTAACCGTGTGTGTGTGTGTGAGCAGGTGGACTGTATCTGGGAGTGTAAGGAGGACGAGTTCTTGTGTCGTAATCGGGCACACTGTGTTCCCGCTCGCTGGAGGTGCGACCGAGTCTTTGACTGCTTGGATCAAAGTGACGAGGACAACTGTGACCAGGGTAATGCTCCGAAATCTGTTACTGGGCGATGAATTTTTACTTCCCAGCATGCTCTGCAAGGGATCAAGAAAGTAAATGTTGAAATTAAGTTCTATTTTATGCAATTTTGAGAGAAGGGAAAGATTTGTCAGGGTTTAATGTTCAGTAAGTTATATTTAATTCTGTGCACGATAACTATCGGCACGGTATTTAATGTGCATCTCGTCAGTAAAGCCGGTTCTGTAACCAGCGGTAAATCTCTACACGTGTCTGCTTTCACATGGAGCAACATTTACTACACAGAGCCATTGTTCATTGACAAGCTACAAAATATGATCGTGGTTTTGCACAGCTTGTCAATGAACAATGGCTCTGTGTAGTAAATGCTGCTCCACGTGAAAGCAGACACGTGTAGAGATTTACCGCTGGTTACAGAACCGGCTTTACTGACAAGATGTGCATTAAATATCGTGCGATATTTATCTGGCATCCCTAATATTTAACATACTATTAGCTAGTACTTAACTGGAATGTGTTCACTTGAGCTACTTTGTATGTTTGTTTTAAACTTAAATTGTGTGGAAGATGATGTTTATGATGATGATGATGATAATGATCATTAATTGTTGTTGTTATTATTTGTTTATTATTAATAATAATATACACAGTACACAATTATACCTAACCTTTCAGCTGATTTTTCAATAAATATAATCTATGTAAAATCAATAATATTATCTACAATACAATTAATAATAAAATCATTATTTATAACAACAATAATAATATATTTTTTAAACTGTACACTCATAATTTATTGTGTGCAGTTTTAACTTATCTTTTTTATTTATTTTATTATTATAATAAACTTAATGGAATCATCATCATCAATTTTTCAAATTATTTTTGAGCATGCATAGGTATAACTAACCTTTCAGTTACTTAAACATATGTCAAAATAAATATATATAAAAATAAATATAATGTCAAATAAAATATAGTTATTTATGTATTATTTTTCATACTTTGAGTATGCATTAAACTTTCAGTTACTTATATATTAAATAGCACAAAACAATTAAATAATAATAATAATAATAATAATAATAATAATAATAATAATAATAATAATACTTAGTATTAGTAGTAGTGGTGGTATATTTGTTGATTATTATTGTTTTGTTGTTGTTGTTATGAATGTGTACATATTTATAACTAACGTTTTCTATACCAAAAGTATACAATCGTTTACTCATAATACAAATAGGGCTCTGAGTCATCAACATTTACTAAACTAATAAAATAAAAGTTTTATTATTGTTATTATTATTTCTGAAATGTTTTCTGCATGTTATCTTTACTACAGACCTGTATGTGGATGTTTAAGCATTCTGTGTTTGCTAGTGCCAAAAATTACATAAATAGTATTTTAACTAAATGTAACATACGTTACATCAGCCATAAAACCCTAATTCTGTGGTGTATGAGCCAGAGTAAAAAACGTGTGCGACAGGCTGACGTATTTATGCCAGTGCCTTTAAATTTCAGTTTCAACTGACAGACTTGAGGGATTTTCACAAACATGATCATCACAAGAATACATTACAGCAGATCAGCCGAGCCGTGTGCGGCACAGCACGGAAAAAATCCCCAGCCTCACGAGAGAAGTCATTTCCCCAATATTTGTGAAAATTGGCGAGGATGAAAGGTTCCGTGTTGCTACTTGATATCTGACAAGCGAGTACATGAAAGGCCCAATTTCAGTGTTTTGAAAAATTGCTGTTGTTGATATTGTTGTGAAGACAACGCCAGCCGTCCTACACCTGTGGCTCTTTAGAAGTGTTTGCATCAAAAATGAAGTCCTGTTTCTAAACACCTTATTTATTTATTTTACAATTTTCTAGTTCTTAAAGTCATTGTGGTTATATGAAATGTCATGAGATGTATCTTCAGAGTTGTGGTCCTTTCAGACGGCCCTGAGTCAGTGAATGAGTATTGACTGGAAGTATTTTTGGACTTCCTGGTGTTTTTCCAGAATTGGACGCCTTTGATCTTTGTCGAGTTACTCAGTGTCGACGGTGATGCCGTTTTGGTTTTACCGCTCGAGTAGATCTGAAAAGTTCTGAAAAGTTGCAATAAATAACGGATTTATTTAAATATAGTCATCTAAATTAAACATTACACATTGTGTTCAAAACAAGTTTAGTTAACCAGATTGTTATACACTAAACAAAATTATAAATGCAACACTTTAGTTTTTGCCCCCATTTTTCATGAGCTGAACTCAAAGATCTAAGATTTTTTTCTATGTACACAAAAGGCCTATTTCTCTCAAATATTGTTCACAAATCTGTCTAAATCTGTGTTAGTGAGCACTTCTCCTTTGCAGAGATAATCCATCCACCTCACAGGTGTGGCATATCAAGATGCTGATTAGACAGCATGATTATTGCACAGGTGTGCCTTAGGCTGGCCACAATAAAAGGCCACTCTAAAAATGTGCAGTTTTACTGTACTGGGGGGTCTGGGGGGCTCCGAAAACCAGTCAGTTTCTGTTGTGACCATCATTTGCCTCACACAGTCATTTGTGAGTATTGCATTTGCACCCTTCCACCGTGCTTTGGTCCAGCATCAGGGCGTCGTCTTTTATTCAGGGAAACTTTGTGATATTAATGTCCATTTCTGTCAAACACCTGCTAAAAATTCTCTCACTCAGACCTGACGACAAAGGAAGAGGGATCAGGGTGATAAAAGCAGGATGCATTTTCAAAAAAATAAAGCAATGCTCTTAGTCTTAACAGCCTCTTTGAGCTGGTATAAAACATGCTTTCTGAACTCAGATCCAAACTTAGGCCTGTAAAAGCAACCACAAAAGCTCATCTCAGGTCATTTTATAGGTTACAATCATTCTTATTTTCCACGTCTGATGCTTTTGCTTTGACAGTCTCTATAATGCTTGTGCTTCACTGTACCTGAGGAACTAAATAGGCTCCATAAATTTCATCATCAGGGTTATAGAATGTTCTGTCGCTTGTTGTTAAAGGAAGTAAAAGTGTCTTTTCAGCTGATGGTGATTAAAAGCATCTCAATGCCAGCTGGGGTTTATTTATTAATTTAAACAACAAAAATCGCTTTGAAATAAATCTTTACAAATAACATGAATGGTTAGATATCTTATAAAAATCTACATGAATGCACAAACTGCTCCCGATACAAGCCAAATGAATATCTTTTTTTTTTTAAATTACAGGTTATATTCATATGTAAATAACTCATTCAAATATTTAATTAAAGATTAAATTCATATTTATTTAAAAAAGTTCAAAATGCGCAAGGTTGCAGATAAGATATAGTTCATTAAATTAGAATCCTTTCACAAGTCATGTAATTATATGTTCAAAAACTTTCCCTGAAAAAGGTGCAAATTAGTGTCCCGTTACTTTTTTTGAATCAGCGAGAGCCCAGATCTCATGTTCTTTGAAGTGAGAATTACTGCATATATTAAACTCTTACATAAAATTATCAGAATGGAAAAGCAAATGTCCATAAAACTGCAACACCTATATACTATTTGTAACATGGTGATTTGTTGAACTTGTTCATTTGTACATGTGTTGTGGTGCTGAAATGCAGTAAGTCAAATCTTTTGTTTGCAGGGTCGTTGGCGTGCCGTGCAGACGAGTTTGTTTGCAACAACACGCTGTGTAAGCTGCTGGTCTGGCTGTGTGATGGTGAGGATGACTGCGGAGACAACTCTGATGAAGATTCAAACATGTGCGGTACGTTTATGGCTAGTTAGCTTGGTATGATTCTTTTCCACAGAAGTCACACGGTTTAAAAATACATTTATTATGTTTATTGTTTGTTAATGTGCTTTGATGTTGTTTTTGTTTGGTTTGTTTACTTGGTGTGATTTATTTACATATTTATTTTTGTTTTGGTTCAGTTGTTTTATTTTTTTAATTTACTTTATTAAAAATATTTATACATATTGAACTTCTTAAAAATAGTTTTTTTCCCACTTACAATTGTTTCCCCACTGAAGTCACATAAAAATTACTCATTCATTGTGAAACTCACTCATTCATCAAGGAAATATATTTTTTTTAATTATTAAAAAGTTTATATGTTATTATTATATTTATTTTTATTGTGACTCTTTTCTCACTGAAATCATCAATTTTTTGTTATTATTATTATTTATTTAAATATGTATTAACTGTTTATTTGTTTGTGTGGTTGGTTTGTTTTAGTTTTTCTGTTGTTTTCATTTTTTGCGTATGTCTTTTGGTTCATTGTTCAGTTAGTTTTGGTTTGTTTTTTTATTTTGTTTGGTTTAACATTTAGTTTTTATGTTTTGTTGCATTTTTATGTGTTGTTTTTTAACTTTTGTTTTGCTTTGGTTATTTATTTATTTAAATTCCACATCCAACTCTTTTTCTACTGCCATCACATAAAAATGTATTTACTCGTTAAGTCATTCATTCATTCATTTCTGAAAATCACACACACACACACACACACACACACACACACACACACACACACACACATATATATATATGTGTGTGTGTACATATATATGTGTGTGTGTGTGTGTGTGTGTGTGTGTATGTATATCTATTACCCTAACCATATATATATATATATATATATATATATATATATATATATATATATATATATATATATATATATATATATATATAATATATATAATATTTATATATATATATATATATAAATATTTATCAAAAAATTATTTACTGTACTTCAGTCAGCTCAGAAGATTTTACATAGTGTACTAAATGTCCTCTTTAATTGTAAAATAATTTATGAATGTTTTTCTTATTTCATAATAAGACATGTATAATTTCATATTTAAATGGTATTATGAAAATTGTT
Source organism: Cyprinus carpio (assembly GCF_018340385.1). Classification (NCBI taxonomy): domain Eukaryota; kingdom Metazoa; phylum Chordata; class Actinopteri; order Cypriniformes; family Cyprinidae; genus Cyprinus; species Cyprinus carpio. The sequence goes on along the minus strand of NC_056593.1, from coordinate 7,225,233 downwards.
GATAATATTATATTGAGCATGCCAGGTTTGAATGTTTACTTTAGGGGTGTCAGTGTCTGGTTTGATGTGGGTCACATTTATAAGGTCATTTGAGAATGACCTCACAAAAAAAAAAAAAAAAAAAAAAAAAAAAAAACAGGCAGGAAATCAATACAGAACACTTTGACCATCCTGAACACACATTATTAAACCTGACACTGAACACCTGAGCTGCACAAAACAGTGATTTTTCTCTGATTTTTTATTTTTTTTTTCCTGTAGGCCTGGCAGTAAAATGTCAGAAAAATTGCTCTTGGAACACTTGTCAAACACTTTACCAACATTTGACACCATATAAACCACAAAAAGGCAGAAGATAACTTCTGTAAAGAAAAACAAGTTTATGATTACTCTCTCTCTCTGTGTGTGTGTGTGTGTGTGTGTGTGTGTGTGTGTGTGTGTGTGTGTGTGTGTTTCGGCCTATAGGAAAGCTGCCATGTCCTCCAAACAGACCGTTCCGCTGCAGGAATGACAGAGTATGTCTGCGGACTGAACAAATCTGCAACGGAGTGAATGACTGTGGTGACAATTCAGACGAAGTTGACTGTGGTGAGTTGAGAACCTCAGTTCCTTTGTTTTGTTTTTGTTTTTCCTCTAAACCATCCCTCTTTCTTTCTTTTCTCTAGTGGATGTGGTCAAAAGGCCGAGGCCATGTGGGAAATCCGAATTCTCCTGTGCCAATCACCGCTGCATCCCGGCCGAGCTGCAGTGCGACTTCTTTGACGATTGTGAAGACGGCGGATCAGATGAGCGTGACTGCAAGGCATGTAAGTGTACTTCCTTCCATAATCCTTTATCCTTAGCATGTTCCGTGTATGTATTTTGTGGAGTAAGACCTTTACAGTTTCTCATTTTGTCCCCTGTGGGTCACAGATTCTGTAGATGGTGCGTGTCGAGAACGGGCCGACTTGTGCGGAGACGACGCTTTCTGCAACCATACAAAAACACCCTCAGTCTGCCAATGCAAAGTCGGATTTCAGAGAAACCAGAAGAACAAGCAATGTGAAGGTAGAGAATTAGTACAAAAAAAAAAACACCAAGATGACAATTTCTTGTTTTCAGAAAAAGAAACTGATGATTTACAACAATGGTAATGTTAAATGTTAAATATTAAATATTTAGTATTAATGGTGTAAAATTTGAATATTAGTTCATGTAGGTACATTTTAGTCCTGGTACTATGCTGTATTTTCTTGTCTTGGGAGGTTTGAGATTTACTGTTATAGATTAAATGAAACAAGGTACAGTACATCAACATGAATAGCTATCTTTTAAAGCTGAATTCAGTGTAGCTCTGTGGCTCAAGAGATTTGCTGCAGTATATTGAAGCAAGCAGAGCATTTTGAAGTTTGAAGTGATTTCTAATGAGTCAATTTTTCTTTTTGTCAACAAGGTTCTCAGAAATGATTCAAAGATTTTTCAAGTGTAAGACGTTTCCACTTCAGCTTTGAACAAGAGCTGATTTGTGATATAATAAATCATTCTGTAAAAGCCTTACATATCTATTGTTTTATTATTTATAACCGAATACTTTTGGTGAAATATGAAGCTTGAAATATGAACCGGTGCTATTTTTCATTAAAATAAATGACATTTGGTTTGGTATTTTGTGATATAACGCAAAGACACAATGGAAATACTTGCCCTCAGCACATCCCCAGTGGTTGCTTGTCTTTTGTACAAAACCCACAATGCAAAAGTCTCTTTGTATTCAGTTCCAGCATTGGTATTAAACTGGTGGAGGTATGTCAGCGGTCGCTTCAGGGTCATCTCACTGAGAATAACAAGAAGTCCAGAAAGCAGCAGGCGCTGAGCGCAGATAGCAGAGATTCTGCTGAAATCCCAAACAGAGTGTCATTCCTGCTGCACTTGTTAAAAATGACACTGGAGAGTGTGTGGGAGAGGCTGATGGATGGACGTGTTCCTCTCTTTCCTCAGAGGTAAACGAGTGTCTCCGGTTCGGGAGCTGCTCGCAGTACTGCACCAACACCAAAGGCTCGTACAAGTGCACTTGTGACCGAAACTTCAAGGAGATCAATGGGGAATGCATCACAAAGGGTAAAAGTTTAATACAAATATACATCAAAAGGATTTGGTTTTCTGGCATTTTTGTTAAATTTTTATACAAGTAAACAGTTTTAGGCTGATTTTAGTTGCTTACCATGATGCAAAACACTTCAGGTTTCAAGCTAACGTTTGATTCAGTTGTTCTTGAGTCATTGTTTGAACATCAATGATTAAAGACATCTGTTTTTTGTTTGTTTTTTTGGACTTTTTTTTCTTTGCTTATTAATTAATTAATTTATTGTTTTGTTTTGCTTTTTGTTTGATATATATATATTTTTTTTTTTGGGGGGGGGGGGGGGGGGGGCTTTGTTTTATTTTTTATTTTGCTTTTGGCTCTTTTGTGACGTTTTGTTTTTGTTTTGTCTTCTGTATTTTTTTCATCTTTTTGTTTTGCTTCTTGATGTATTTATTTTTTATTTTATTTATTTGTTTATTGCATTGTATTTGGTTTTGGTCTTTGGATTTGTTAATGTTTTTTTTTTTTTTTTGTGGTGGTGGTTTGGCTTTGATTTTACGTTTTTTTTCCTTTATCTTTTTTTTGTCTGTTTTTATTTTGTTTTTATTGTTTTGTTTTGTGTTTTGTTTGCATGGTGTTATGGGTTTTTCTTTGTTTTCTCATGTTTTGTTTTGTTTCACTTTTTTTTACTTTCTTTTTCTGTTTTGATGTGGTCTTTTTGTTTTGTTCATTATTTGTTTGCTTATTTATTTGTATTGAGTATTTGTTTGTTTTATTATTTTCTTTTTTCATTGCTTCGATTTTATTTGTTTGTTTGTTTTGTTTATTTAATTTATTTCACACATGTATCCCTTTGGTCAGGACCAGAAGATCAGGTCCTCTACGTGGCCAACGACACAGAAATCCGCAGTTTTGTCTATCCTTACAACCAGTCTCATGGACATACTCAACTGGCCCGAATCTCAGACAGCGCTCGCATCATCGGCATGGACGCGCTATTTCACCATCACAAGTTTGTGTGGGCCACTCAGTTTAACCCCGGGGGAATATTTTACAAAGACCTCCAGGACAGGAGTCCAGTCACGTCAAACAGTGGAGTCATAGTAAGTCAATAACAACCTAATTTCAACAGTTTTGTTACATTGAACCTCTAACTTTTTAACACTTCTTACATATTCTTTTTGATATCTTCCTCATGAAACCTCAGAAACTAGCATGGTGACATACCTAAGATGGTTTTGAAATTTCACTATGCTCTATATTTGCAGTGTTCAGACTTCCGGAGGCCCAGGGACATCTCGGCCGATTGGGTGACGGGGAACCTGTACTGGACAGATCACTCCCGGATGCACTGGTTCAGCTACTACACGGCACACTGGCGCAGACTTCGCTATTCCATTAATGTGGGACAGCTGGGGGGTCCCAACTGCACCCGGCTCATCACAGACATTGACGGGGAACCTTTCGCTATTACCGTTAACCCTGTACGGGGGTAAGTGTCCAATTTTGAGGCCTGACTGTTACATCATGCAACATGTGTATAATGTTCTCCATCGTTCTTTAGGATGATGTACTGGACCGTGATTGGGGACCACTCTCACATTGAAGAGGCCGCCATGGATGGGTCCTTGCGTCGCATTTTGTTGGAGAGGAACTTGCGTAGACCGACGGGTGAGATGCCAGTCAGATCACATTTATTGGAATGAATCATAACATTTATTTGAATTAATTATTGATCGTTTGTCCGAGAGAGAGAAAGAGAGAAAGTTGACAGTTGTGTGTGTGAATTACCTGCATCTGTGCATCTCTCTCTACAAACAATGAAGTTGTGAGTTCAGTTACTTAAACAGAGATTTTACCTTCTCGTTGCTGAGGAATATAATGCAGTGATCTAGTATCTAAGCCATTTTATTAATAAAAGTCGCAGGGCTCCTGTGTTTGCATAGGTTTTTAAATGATTTACCTTACAAATCTGATGAAATGGCGCATGTTACGTTCCCAGATAAATGTTATAATAAATGCAAACTCACAGCAATATTCAGAGATGGAGTTGTAAATGATAACAGTATGTGTGGAGCAGTATTTACTTTGAACGGAGCCGCTCTGAGATGCATGTAGCCTACACACATGTAAATAATTAAAGCGCATATATTAAACCGGCATTGCATATATTTATTTAATTGAATCATAGCGTTTGTGAATTCACTATAGCATTATGCTTTATTATGATTTTTAAATGAGTTGAATATATCATGCAGCCTTGGAAGATGGTCTAATAATGATTTTCATGGATTCTCATCTGTGAAATGCGCTACTTTCGGTATTTTGACGATTACTCGACGCAGGCAAAATGGAATCGATTATTCGAATTGAATCTATGAGTCACGACAGCCCTTACATATATGGGCTGAAGATGTTTTTTTATTTTTTTTATAATTAATGTTTTATTGTTTTATATTCGTAATAATTTAATATTTACAATGTTAATAGAATATAATTGTATTGTATAAAATTTTATAATATATTTGTCTATATCTGGTTAGGAATTGCAATTGATTATTTGTTTTTTATTGGATGTAATGGTCTGTACTGTTAGGTGTCTCTGATCTGTCTAGGGTGGGTTTCGTTGGTTTTGATTGTTTTGTTTCTGTTGTGGGTGATGGTGGTGATTTTGGTGAGTTTGAATGTTTTGAAATATTCAGAATCAACCTCCAGTTTTTTATCATGGGTTAAAAAAAAGAAAAGAAAAACACACACCCAAACATCTTCAACACAGGCCAGCTATTGATTCCGAACATTTGAAGAGCTGCAAAAACTAAGCATAGTGTAGTTTTGTATTTTATATAAAGTTTTCAGTTTTGATTTTCTATTGGATTTTGATTGGTGTGATTTGATATTTTTTGGTTTTTGGTAAAAGTTGAGTTGAGGATAAATTTGAATCCAAAGCTCTTGAAAAACCTAGTTAACTGTCTGCTGCCGACATAGACAGCTGCTTTCTAAGCCAGTTTAGTAGGAAGTGCCTGATTTTGTCTCATCCATGAGACAATCATACAAAAAACTACTGGCTATGTGCTGATAATAAAAAAAAAAAAAGGAGTATTATTGTTTTTTTTATGTGGTTTTTTGTGGGGGATGTTTTTTTTTTTTTATTCAAGTTGGTGGTTCAGTGCCTTTCTCAAGTATCTCACCTCAGCCGTGGTATTGCGGGTGGAAGAGAGCCCTGGTCATTCATTACTCGGGGTACAGCTGCGCTTACCTGCAGACATATGACTGACAGTTAAAGCAACCAATCAGGTTTCGTTTTGTGCCGCAAAATTTTTAGGGGTGTGGAAATGTCATCACAATACCTGACCGGTGTGTACAGTAAATCTCTTGGATGTGTTTTAAAGAGTCTATGCTGCGAACTTACATATTTCACATACTTTTGAAAATCGTCAGCTTTTAGTTGATCCTGATAAGCGCTCATTGTCACAGTTGTAAACACATCATCGCGGCATCTTTGTTTCGAGGCGGAATGTTAAAGAACGCGACACACACGCTGCGAAGGACTTCTGGAACTCCTGTGAAAGAATTCAAACCAACTAGAGCGTTTTGACGATTCTTTGTTAACCAGAGAAACTCGTGATATGTGTTTGAAACAGGACCCCTGTAGAATTCAACCAATCCGATGACGACTTTGAAACTCGTGAAGTGTTTTTTATTGCAGACAATGGTAACTTACGTGCTCTGTCTTCAGGCCACTCGCTAGGTTTTGTAACAGAGCTGTTTTTGTTTTTACTTCAATTCTGGGCCTCAGATGTTTGAACATTCTTTATTCTAAGTTGGAGAGGGATTGTGTTTTTCTACTCTGTGATATTTTCAAATAACATTCCTCTTTTGTTTTGCATTATTGAATCTGGATCCCTTCTCACAGTCGTACATGAAATATATTCAGTGTGAATGAAAGACGTCTTGTTTGGTTTTGTTACAGGAATTTCTCAACCCTTCCGAATTGATCTGTTTGAGGACTACATCTACGGGGTCGGCATGAAACACGACGTCTTCAGGGTTCATAAATATGGGAAGCTGCCCGCCGAAAAGCTCAGTCTGGGTGTGGAGAGAGCGTCCAGCATCTTGGTCTTCCATCGGTACAAACAACAGGAGGGTGAGTCTTGAAATGTGTCTCAATCGGCGAGGATGATTTAAAGCCCTGCACAAATGAGACTTCTGTCGTCATCTACTCACCCTCATGTCATTCCAAAACCTTATGACTTTGTTTCCCTTGAAAAACACAAACCAAGATTCTGTTTTCCAGAAAGATGAAAAGGTTTAATAAGCAGAAATGTGTTTGGAAGGAGTGATTAAATTGACAGAAGTTAAATTTTTTCATCAAATGTTCCTTTAAAACCATGATAATTGTGCATTTTCCCAAGGGCCGTTCCAGCGTGAGATTTCTTGGCAGTAGTCAGAGTTTAATTTCATGTTTGAATTGTTGAAATCTGATTGGACTTCTCTTCTTCGGCCAGCTAGAGCTTATTACGATCACATATTAGTGTCAAATGTGTTTATTATGCAATTACCGTCTCTAATCAAATGGATGAAATGTTGTATTTTGTTAGATTTGCAGAAAAGCAATTGGTTTCCAATGTTTTGAAGTAATTGGTTTATTATGTTTTTGAATTCATGTGTTTATAGTATTATTTTGCACAGTTTGTTAGCACACAATAAAAAATAAATAAATAAATAAATAAAAACCTTTGTAATCATTAAAATGTTTCATATTTGAATATTTTAGTGCTTTTGTTATATAAATATATATTTAATATTCATATTATGTATGTATTTGTTTGTTTATTTATTTATTTATTATTTTATTTATTAGTGCCTTTTATGTTTTTTTTTATATAATATATATATAAACATATTTTGATATTATATGATATAATATATATATATATATATAGAAATATTATTATATAAATATAAATAGAATATATATATATACTATATATATATATATATATATATATATTATATATATATTATTATTATCAATAGAATAGATATAAAACTTTGTAACCCGTTTCAATATAGATAACATAATTTTAGATTAGAAATCATAATTTTATTTTTCCAAGACAATTTTCTATATACCAACAGACATATATATATATAGAATATATACAATTATTTATATACATGTACATATATATTTGTTCAAAGAAAAATAAACTAATTCATTAATTTTGTATGGAAATGCATCACACATTACGTGTTAAATTTGTTTGAAATCTTTCTTCTTTTTTATCAGTTTTATCTGTTCTGACAGCAGGTGTGGATTTATATTCTTAAGTCATTTTAGTTTATTTCCCTCTTTTGTGACCAGTGTGTCCCTGCTCCCATTTATCCTTTAGTCTCTTTATGTGTGTTTTCCTTCCCCTTCCTTCCATTAGGTTTTTATTTTTTTCACTGTACTCTCTTCTCTTATCCTCTGCTGATCTCTGTGTCCGTTATAAAGCAGGAGGGATGGAGGGATCTTAGCCTGTGTTGTTTGTCTTTGTGCTGCTGTAATGGGAAGTGTCATCGCTCCCTGATGTGCTTTTACACTGGAAAGCTTTATTGAAGATGCTCTTCAATACAACCTGCAAAAGCTAAAATAAAAAGACAAACAAATAATATCTCTCACATGCACACATTACACCACCAACTAAAAGCTTTTAGATAGATAGTTTGTTGTATGCTAGGAGAATTTCATCTTTCTGGCGGATATTATGCTGATGGTATGAAAGACACAATGTTCTGCTCTTTTGTAGCATAACATTTCTCTGATCTCCACATATAATGTATTTATTTAAAAAAATTTGGCCCTGTAATTTAGACCATTTTTATTCTCTCTGGCCCTTAGAATTAAACAGCCTGTTTTACAACTGTACCTTTAAGGCCATCTGAAAATTACCTATTTTATGATTGACTTGCCTCTGCTGAGTAATTTACACTGATGTTGATCAAGGCATTCAGGTACAGAATAATTAAGAAGAGTGTATTCAGATAAATTTAACAGTAGTAAAAAGGGAGCAACTTACTATACTTTTTATATACTTTCAAATTTATCATAAGCTTAATTGATTTGGTCTAAAGTGAGAAGAATTAATGATTATTTTTGTTTAAAGACTACATATAAAATCGCTACCAAAATAAATGTTGGTAACTGCAGTTTGACTAAAAGTAATGACTAAAAGTGGACAAAAATGCAATGACTTTTCGTCGAATTAACATTTTTTTTTTTTTTTTTTTTATGAATTTTTTTCCTCATTTGAAAGTACAAAAAAAAAAAACACCTATATACATCCCATTTTATGTTCATTTTCTCTTCTCCTCCTCTCTTTCTCAGTGTCCAATCCATGTGCAAAGATGAATTGTGCTTTCCTTTGCCTCCTGAACCCCAGTGGGGCCAGATGTGTGTGTCCTGAGGGGAAAATTCTGATGATTATGACCTGAACGGGAACTGAACGGATATCAGGTTCTTCTGTTTAATCTGTCTAGGCGGGATGTTCTTGATTTTCTTACATAGTTAAAGGGTTGCCATGGTGACCCTGAGAGGCCCTAGCATGTCAAACTCTAATGTTTCACTGGAGTGATTTTGACTGACGTGTTTACTATTCTCAGCCCTTTGCCCACACACACAATCCACCTGAAGCCCATGTGCTAGAAAAGACAGCGTTCGTGTTGATAGCACTGATTCAGTCCGAGGGGATGGGAAACTTGTGTATCTTAGCAACCACCCAGAGCACCCTAGCAACCGAAATCAGAACCATACAATAATTAATGGACTGTATATTCTCTTTCTTTCTTTCTTTCTTTCTTTCTTTCTTTCTTTCTTTCTTTCTTTCTTTCTTTCTTTCTTTCTTTCTTTTTTTTTTTTTTTTTTTTTTTCTTTCTTTCTTTTTCTTCTTTCTTTATTTATCTTATATATTATAAATGTATGAATATCTTTATTTGTTTCTTTTATGTTAGAAACAAGCAGAACATATATAACAACATAAATATATTCTTTGCGGCAATAAATAAATATAATTTTTTGATGCAATAAATAAATATAACAAAATGTTATGACTGGTCAAAGAAATCTCAAATCAAAACATGTAACATGCATGTTTTCAATCATCAAATAACATAATAAACATAAAAATACTAATAAAAGATTAAATAAGTAAACAAACAAACATGAAAAAATAGGTCATTCTAAAAATTTTCAGTAATCTCAATAACTTTCTGCATTCCCATTTCCCATTTGTGTCAAATGAAATATTTTTTTTTTAAATCCAATAAATTTATTTTAAATAAAACTGATTAATAAAAAACACAAAACTAGTTTATTGTCATTTTTAGAGTCATTTTTAGTCCCTATATACAGATTTTAATAAGCAACTAAATACATGTTAAAATGTCCTTACTGATTAAAATAAGCTTAAGTGAAGGATTTACGTTTTAGGAGATCTTTGTCGCCCGACCTGTGAGAACGGAGGTCGTTGTATCACCAATGAACGAGGGGAATCACGCTGCTTCTGCTGGCCGAACTACTCTGGGGAGCGATGTGAAATCAGCCACTGTAAGGACTTCTGCCTCAACGGAGGCACTTGCACGGGATCTCCACTAGGTAGGCGTTGTTTGTATTGTGAATATTTTTTTGCCTCCTTTCTACTCATATTCATCTCAAGTATGTTCTTAATTTTGTGGTAAACAAGTACACTAGCTATTTAGAAAAAAGTTGTAAATAATTAGTTAAACTATTTAGATAGATATTTTGATAATTGTTAGATGCAAAATTGTTGTACTAATTGCAAAAATTGACATACACTAGCTATTTAGAAAAAACAAATAATAATTGTTAGATGCAAAATTGTTGTACTAATTTGTATTAAAAAAAAAATGAATATAAATTGTTTTTAAAATTTAGTGTTTTATTGTTTTTTGATGGGGTTAGAATATTTTATGGTAAAAGAAGGGTTTTCTTGTTGAAACTGGTTTTTTTTGATGATTCAAAGTAGGCCACAGGCAGACATCTGATTCAAGAGGGATTTCTCAGGCTTTTTGCTTTCTGTCTGTTCAGTGAAGAAATGCAACAGAAATGTATAGCACCTGTGTTGCCTTGAGTTGTTTCAGGTCATCCTGAGTTCTCTGAATAGAGTGAAATGATAACCAAGCAGTGAGATTTATTATTATAAGCACCAGGATTTGCTGAGGGCAGGCATGATGTGTTAGCATTGGTTGTTTCAGGTCATCCTGGAATAACTGTTTCTTGGGGCATTAAACCACATGTTACAAAACGTTATGTAGTAGCGAAAAACTTTGGAGTTGCAGACTCCCAAACTAATTAAAGCACAATAAGGAATAAATGTTTTTTGTGAAATAAATAAGTTGTTCTATACTTTATTTTGAGAGAGTAAGGAATTTGGATTTGTAGATTAGTGGTTTTATATTATATTGTTAGGTTGTTCTATACTATAGTGTACGGAAACATACTTTATTATTATTCGTTCTTATTCGTCTTCTCGCGTCCGTACATATTTCGGGCGCGTAACTAGTCCCGCAGTGTTTTTGGTCACATAACCCGCAAAAGAGGTGTTCAAAAATCGTGAGCGCGGCCTATTCAGGAATGGGTGTTGTATGTACTTTTACTAAGCGATCGGGGGCGGACGATGTTCCGCACAGACACGGGCGAAATATCGCCCGAAAAAATCGCATAGACAATGCATTGCGGCCACTTTGACGGATCGTATAGCGTTGGGTTAGCTTGCCGAGAGAGAATTTGGCAAGACAGAAACATGTGAATCACCACCTTTGGAGAGGCTATCAGGCTTGTGCGAGGAAACATACCCCCGCAGTGGGGTATAAGTTGTACCCCCTGGGTCGCAAGAGCTGTGTGCCCCCAAAGTTGCCCCATAGACATATTATGGTGAGGGATCGCCCATGAAAACACATCGCGTTTTTCCTACTATGTTTACTTTTACCTAGGGTTTTTGCATTGAACATAAACTCTGGATCACAATGTTCATAGAGACATTGGGGGTGGCCTTGCATTTTACTCAGAGCCAACCAATCATAACTCTCAGATAAATTGTGAATCTATCAAGCCACGCCCTAGCAACCATTTAGGGCCCCTTAGTAACAAGCTCCATAGACTTTCATTGAAAAAGATCAAATTATAATGATTTGATTTGGATAGAAAGTTGTCATATCAAAACATGAGGGATGGGGTATGGGGCTCGGCTTGGATAAGTTGACTCATGGAAAGCGGCACGCCAGCAAACGACCCAATAACTAATCAACTTCAAAGCTGAAGACTAGGGGCATAGAACTAGTCCCCTAGCAACCATTTTAGAGCACTCCTAGCAACAAACGCATAGAGAGATATCTCAAATCTGATATCATAAAGGCATGGATTTTGTTATTTATCTCATGCCATACTGAAAAGCAGCCTTTGCTGATTCCCAGCATTGGCAGCTGTTCGCCGCCTCTCTAGCACCAGAATACGGCGTATACCACTAGCAACCGTTTTGCAAGACCTATCTCTCTGCATCAACAAACGCGTAGAGACATGGTGGGTTGGCATAACTATACTTGCTCTAAGACCAGCCCTTCTAGGACTATCCATCATTGGGAGCTGCCAGGCAACTCCATAGCAACCAAACAGACTAGAGCTGCCAGGCAACCACATTTGCCCAAAGATCTAATCTCACATGAAGGAGAGAAATCAATGCTAGCAGACATGGGAGTTGTGACGAAGAAGTTATACCCCAATGCAGGTGGCAAGCAGATCCCTGTCCCGACCTGATATCCTCGTTCCGTCAAGCAGCCTGGGTGAGATCGCTTGCAGCTCAGCCACTCCCCTAGCACACACCAAACAGAGTACCGCATAGCAACCGTTTTTTGCAAGACTATATCTTCTGAATCAGAACCTCGCTATAAAGACATGGACTATCCTGTTGGCTCTCTTTTGAAACCTCAATGCTTGACTAATGGGAATCCCAACATGCTAGTCATGCTAGCAGTGCGAATAGCTACATTGGCTAATGGGGTGATGTAGCTAAGACAATAATTCAGGCTCCGGATTGAACTCTATAAAAACACACAAAAAGACACCTAAGCAAGGGGTGGGGCCGAGCACGGAGTTTTTTGCCACTGCAAGCAACCAACTCCAACTTTTTCTCTTCAGGAAATGTACATTCTAGTGTTACTATTACCCTATCTCCCGCCCCCCCCCACCCATGAAAAACGTTTGGCGCCTACTTCCCCACACTCCTCTCACATGTTTGTCGTAGATAGACCCATGGGAATGAGGTGTCAAACATCGTTGCCGGCTTATTGCAGGAGAGGTGTGCAAGATTCTTTTCTAAAGCAATCGGATTGTACGATATTTCGTACAGCTGTGCTGAAAAAATTGGTGTGAAAATATCCCCATAGACTTAAACATTGGAAAAAAAATTATCTGACCATCATATCTTTGGAGGTCAGAAAGACATAGAGGCTTGGGAGTGGGCTCTTTTGACTCGTCCTATCAAGCAGAGTCCATAATGTAGAACGACATCATAAAAACGTCATAGCCGTGAGCCCTAGCAAACCGATTTCAGCCACCCTAGCAACTGCTTCAACTACATTTAAAACCTGGGTCATCAACCAAAATAAACAATATACGAAACACTGGCTTGGGCTTTTTTTTGGATTCAGGCTGGCAAATGGTGCCTTTCAAATATCACCCCCACAAACTAGTATATCCCAGCCAGCCATACAACCATTTACAGCATCCCTAGACAACCATATAGCAATTATAAACGGACTTATATTCCTGTGCTCCACAACATCACACAGACATCGATGGGGGATGGCTACCAGGGCCGAGTTTTGCCACTGCAAGCCCCCACTCACATTTTCTCAGGCAAATGTACATTCTAGGTCTTATTATTATTTTTTAGATTTTTTAAAGCCCTTAAAGTGCCGTCCATCATTTAATAGTATATGTATATTTAAATATTGGAAATATTTTAAATATTGTTACAAAAAAAATCTATATAATTTTTATATAACTTTTTAAATATTATTTAAATATTAATTTACATTATAAAATAAGTTAAAATTCTATATAGATATACAGACACTATTTTTATTTATTTTATTATAAATAACTCCTGTATTCCATTTAAGTAAATGGGTCTTGAACATCATGAGTGTGAGTAAGTGTTAACAGGATTTCCATCTGATTGAAAGACTGCATATTTAAGTGAATTCAGTGGTTTATTGGACATTTTCAATTAAGATAGTTTGTAATTGGTCCTTAACGACAGTATTGGAAATTCCCCTGATGCTGAAGCGCCACTGCGACAGCCCGGTTTCTAAAAGTGCACATCAGTCCACTACATGGCCACGTCACAAAAAGTGCACCATCATTTCCAATGAACATGTTTGTTATTGAGATGTTCAATTTGATTGTTTGTTACAAGATTTTGATTTGCCTGTTTGTTACATGATTAAGAGTGCACCATCATGTCCACTCACTGTTTGTTATGTTTAGTCTTCTAATGCTGAAGATATTTTGCAGGGCCAAAGGCTGGATGGAAAATAGTTGGAGCGCATTAACGTCTGAAGAACTATATCAGGGAATAGTTGATTGTTGACTCTTGTGTTACAAACTGTCAATTCGCACCCTGGCAGATGGACCACCACAGTAGGACTGAAGATCTCCTTGGCTTTGAGTGTGTTTGAATGTTGCAAAATCAATGCCCAACCAGGTGTACTGGTTCACTTAAATCCTTTCTACGAACCACATTATTACGCTGTCACAGATGCTCAAATATCATCACATTCTGTTGGCTAGGAGAAGCCAAGACTAAGCGTAGATTGCTGTGATTTATGTGAGTTAACATGCACATTAAGGTACTATACTGTTGATGATGTTATTGCTATTATTTATTAATTAGTTTTTTTTTTTTTTTTTTTTACATCAGTAAGTGCCTGATGTGTATTTTTATTTCCCTCTCACAGGCAGTTATTTCCAATATTCTCCTATCTAATAGCACTTTATTGTTCTATTTTAAAGTTTTAATTTTTAAGTTTAGTTTTCAGACACCTTCAACATTTCACACACATTATCACAATTGTATTCGCTATGTTTTAGAAATAGCAATAAAATATGAAAAGAAAGAACTCAGAGTTAAACTGTGGTCCAGAACAAATTCATCTGATAATATCAGATTATCATCTTAAGCAAATCATGGTCCATGGCAAAGTGTGTGAAATAAGTTCTGTTCCCAATTTACTGGTAGTCCCTGTATGACGAATTTTTGGGTATAATTGTGTCACCGTTTTACTTTATTTTGCTATCCTCACTCACATAATGACGATAGTGTCCTGCACCCACAGTAAAAAAATCCACAACATCCACTAAGGGATGTATTCCTGCAGTAAGCCCACGTGGTCCGCTGCGTGTCGCTGTTTCACCGGGCCTCTGTGTGAGAAGAGTGTTTGTGACGGTTACTGTCTGAATGGAGGCACATGTGACGTGACCCTGGGGAACCAACCCGAGTGCCACTGTCTGGCAGAATACACCGGAGAACGCTGTCTTCACCGTGAGTACCAGCTTGTTTCATGATTAACTTTTTTATTCCTTTTTTTTTTTTTTGCGTTCATTAGTTTAGTTTTAATACCTACTGTAGTTTACTACTTTGGCAATATTATCAGCATCATCGGCCTGTTCAGTAGGCTGCTATCTAGGGTTGCCAACTTCAGAAAATGCAAATATGGGACAATCGCCTTGGGGGTGGGGGGGGTGTGTTGCGGGTTTGGTGATTGTTGGTTTCCCTTACTGATCACGTCTCTTGAGCAGCAGGATGTTGAACACATGAAAAATAATCACGTTGTTTGTATTCACCAACACTGATTTACTGAAGTCAAAAACAGATGAATTGGCGTTAGTGTGAGCGTTTTGCTGTGAGGCGGAGCACCAGCCGGTAGAGGTTCCGCCGCTTCCCAAACATTATGTCACGATTTCAAAATTTAACGTTAGCATGGGGTGGCGTGTTTGGGATGATGACATGTTTTGGGTCATTCTCTTTTCGCACTGTGCGTTGATCAGTCAGGGTTAGAAAAGATACAGTAAAAAAAAAACGGGACGGGGGAGGTCAAGGGACGAATCAAATTTTTATTGGGGCATGCATTTTTGGCCAAAGGGAAATTCGTCCCCGGGATTCCCCCTTGCCCCTGGGGGCATGTATTTCCCCCCTTAAATTACGGAAAAAGGGGAAAAAGGGGAAAACTACGGGTTTAAATCAAAAATTTGCTTTTTTATTGGGCAGATTTTTTCACCTTTTTGCCCCCAAAAGTTCAATGTGGGGGAGTGGTTGGGGGCCCCAACTGCTCGGGGGGAAAAAATCACAAAAGTTTTCCCCTTTGCGACCCTATTGACAAAAGGGGAACCCCCAAGTTCAAACGTCGGGTAAATTTGTTGGGGGGGGGTGCTTTGGTAAAATTTGAAAAAAAAAATTTGGAAATTTTTTAAAAATTTTTATTAACAAAAATAAGGCCTTTTTAAAATGTATTTTTTAAGCCCGGGCCAAAATTTTGGTAAAAAAATTTTTTTCATTGGGGCCCCTGACTGGTTTACGGCTGCGTGGATAAAAAGATAACAATAAAACCCCCAGTGGTGGAGCAAGTCCATGTTTTAAAATTATTTATGAACTTTTAAATCAAACGTTTCGTTTAAAACAGCTGAAAATTTAGAAACGAAAAAAGGAGCCTCTGGGGTTAAACATGGTCATTGAATTTTCAAAATCTGATTCATTCAAGAACAAACACTGTGGCTATGCTTTGTTAAAAAATTTATACTTTTGTGCTTGGACATGTGCGATGTTCAGAAAAGACTTTGCTTGTGTAATGAATATAAAAATGAAAAAAAACCAAAATGGTTTTTTTTTTTCTTTCATGTTTTGAATTTAAGGGAAAATTAAAACGTTTTCTAACATTTCATCGACGGAATGTTTTTGGGCTTCACACATCAGCACAATAAATATTTCAGGAATGCTTTAAATTATATAAAGGAAAAATAACCCTTTTCTTTTGTCTTTTTTTAAAAATAACTTCAAAAGTTGCCTTTTAAACTTTTGAGCAACATTTACCAAAAATTTCTTAATTGTAAAACACTTGTTACAGTAATTTTACCCAGTTCTGATTCCCAAAACCCGTATTTAATTTGGAAATTTTATAAATAGAAATTTTAAAATTTCATTTGAGATCAGAAGATGGGTTCCTGTGCATAAAAAGGGTAGCAGGTCAGCAACAATACTCGGTAGACTGGGAGTTTAAACGTGTCAAGGTAATAAAAGGGGCCCAAATTCCAGAAAAATCCCCCCCACCATTACAACCCCATCAGGGGGGGCAAATTTTACCCCACCATTGAATGTCGGAGGAAATCGGGACTCATGACCAGAAAATTTGTACATGTTCTATTATTTAATATTATTTTTTTTTTTTTTTTTTTTTGGGGGGTGGTGTGTTGGGTGTTTTTTTTAAAAAATTTAAAAATTCTTTGCTTTGATCAGTATCAAGATTAAATAAATTTAGATAAAAATTTTATCTTTTTGTTGTTCACGGTGGTTTCCGCGTACAAACGGGGAATCGAGCCCGCGTCAGTGTGTGAGGAAGTTATAACGGGGGAACTGCCCCCTCGACTGGGGACGGGGGCCCGCCGTTTTGTCAGGAGTAAATTTTTTAATGCTTTTTCGAAAAAAAATTGCCTGCGGTTTTTTAGATTCATTTTTTAAAAATTTCCCCCCTGGCAACACTTTAATAGGTTTTTTTATGCTTTGATTGGTAGGTGAATGTTTTTTAAAGGTGAACAGGAGAGAGGAAGTATTATGCAGAAAAGTGAAATCATGCGGGGGCCCTAATCTGCCCCTTATATGACTCTTATTGATGTTAGAGAGAGGCAGAGAAACCAATGGAGAAAACCCAGGGAAAAGGACAGGTATAAAGCCAAAAAAAAAAAAACAAAAGTGTTCTACATCCTTTAGGGACAGTTCTGAGGAAAAAAAGTAAAAAGAAAAAAAATAAAAGGGCTTCTGTTTCATAGTGATTTATTTATTCGAAAAAATCCTTAAATGGACAGTACCCAAAATTTCTCAGAAAATTTTATTCCAATAAATCTATTGACACCTTTATGCAACATTTCTTCTGCAGAAAATATATATATATATAAAATTTTATACAAAAATTAATTTGTTATTTTTAACAGAAATTTGTATTTTAGAGATTATTTTTATTATTTTCAGTGAAATTTTTGTGGAGTCAATTTGGAGCTTTGTAGCGTCAATTAAGAATGCGGACACGTCATACAACTGTTGTAAAACTGTAATTTAAGTCATTAATAGAGGGATCTGCGAACTGAATCCCAACTGCTTTCACTGCACAAAATCGGACTCTCTAGATTGACCGAGATTCTTAAAGAATGATGTATTCCATGAACAGACTGGCCTACGTTTCTCTCAGAACACACCAAGGCAAGCAACCTCATGAATGGCTAGCCAATCACAGCAAGAGCTCATTTACATATAGTCTAAAAGGTACAGAGTATGGCAACAACAAGCCTGTTTCATTAAAAGGTGAGAGGAAAGTTGCTTGAAAATGCGTCACAACAAACTATAAGCTACAACGTTGGGGGCTGCAAGCAGAACCTATGACACTATGAATTGAATGTTAAATATATAGTTTTTAGCTGTCACTGAATGGAATTGCTGGCATTTACTAACAGCTTTAAAGCACAAGTGAAGAGAAACGCACCTCAATGAAATGGACTGAGAGTGAAAACTGTTCTTTTGGCCTAATAGCCGGCAGCTTCATATTGCATCCTTTTTACATAAAATTAGGATTTTTTTCTTTTTTTGTCCCTTTGAAAAAAAAAATCCATAAGTGAATAAAGAAATTGTATAGTATGGGCAGGCCAGAAAGCCACAAAGCTTTTTTGAACCATTGTACAGCTAACTGACATGACCGGCAATCGACGAACGTACTCCGTCTTTGCAGCTGGATAATGTTTGACGATTTGTCTAGGCTGTGCTTGAATCCTCAGCTGAAGGAGCTTTTATTGTTCCTCTTCAACACCCATAACTAAAACCCTCCCAGACCTAATATAGTTTTTTTTTATCTGCCCCCTACATTTTTCCTTGTTTTTTGCCGTGAAGGCATTATTATCTTGAGAAACAGGATATGGTGCCTCCTCTAAAACATTTGAGAGGATCGAAAAGTAAGATAATAAATCATTTTTTTCTGAAGTACATCAGCCTCTGACCTGCATGGATTTAACTAGTGGCCATGAATGGCTTCGATGGCAAAAATCAGTCCTTCCAAGATGGTAATAAGTATTCATAAAAGTATGACAATCACCCTTTTAATGTCAGGCCAAGCTATTGAAAGTCAGAAGTCTCCTCCAAGTCTCTTCCTTACTTTGTTCTGGACACAAATCCTTTATTGGCTTTAACCAGTGACCACCTGGTCTTCGTTTCCACTTCTTTTTTCCCATTTCTCATCACCATTGATGGTCTGTAATAAAGCCTTGTGCCCTTCAGGGGTGAATCAATTTGCATTCAGATGATTCAATCTTGTGTTTTTTCTTTGGGATGCTGAGGTGAAGGGTTGATAATGATGGTGGGCCAGACATTTACCTAAGGGAAAAAAAATGAGTGCGTGCGTCCTGCTCATATAGACCCTGCTTGATTTCAATCGACCCATCAAAGACTCTTTTTTCTTTTTTCTTTTTTTTTTGTCTTTTTGTTTGTTCCGTCCTCTATTTCATTATCTTTCTCGAACAGTGGTTTCATTAGAGCTTGTTTTAGTGGGTCTAAGTAGATGAAGGCGGCTGGAGATACTGAGAGAGTTTTGTGTATTAAATTTGAATAAAGGACTTTGTGTGTCCAATGCAAGGTTTTCGCGTTTGCATTAATCGAAAGTAGATCTTTCATTTGGATCATATCATTCCTAGAAGACGTGCTTTAAATGTTCAGATCTGTAGATTTGCTGTTGTGTTGTGTGACAGACGGCCCAGAGTAGCTGATTTGTTTTTATATAGCAGTAATGATAGCTAATAAGTGTAATATTAATGGATGATCAACAATTTTTTTTGAGATTTTTTGCAATTCGACTTTCTCAACCCCCAAATTCTTGTTACTGCAAAATGCATCAGAGCCAACACATACACTAAGTTTTTATGTTTATTATTATTCTTTTTTTTAAACTCCATTGTTGTCAGTCGCGTGATTGAGCATCAGTGTGAAAGCGCCAAACTTTCAATTTATATTTAAAATGCCTTATGGTAAATGGGGAATTGAGACTATTTATTTATTTTTATGTTGTTTATTTACATGAGATGAGTTTATTTATTTATATGAATTTCTTTATCTGTTAATTTATTGGTGCATTATGGTAATATGTTTTAGATAATAGGTATATATATATATATAATCATTATATATATAAGTTATATATATAATCATATATATATATATATATAATTTTTTTTTTTTTTTTTGAAGAAGAATTAGAGAATATTTTATATTCATTTATTTATTTTACATTGCAGTGCTAAGGTTTTCTTTCCATTAATATAATGAGATTTTATTTTGTTTACTCAATCCGATTTTTTTGCAATGTAATGCAAATAAATTATGTATTTTATTTTATTGTTTGTTTTTTACTTAGCATTACAGCCATAAGAAATTAAATAGTTTTTTTCATTATGGTAATGATATTTATTTATTTACTTGGTATTACGATTAAATCGAAATGTGAGATAATTTTTTTGTTTTATTTATTTATTTATTTATTTTTGCATTATATTTATTTATTTATTTATTTTTGCATTATTTGTTTGTTTTATTGTAATGATCTATCTATCATCTATTCTATCTGTCTTTCTGTCTGTCCTTTCTGTCTGTCTGTCTGTCTCTATCTATCACTTATGGGTCATGCATAACATAAGTTTTTTTTTTTTTGCATTATGTATTTATTTATTGTTTTGCATGTTTGTTTGCTTGTAATGAGAATGCGATTTTATTTATTCTGGGTTATGGTTTTGCAAGTTGTCAAAGATGATTTTAGAGTTTTTGCATAAAGATAATTAGATTGATCATTCAATAATTCCTTCATTGTAAGAAGAATGAGATTTAAATCTATGTTTAAAAAAGATTTAAAATATTCACATCACCCCGCCATGAGGTTCGCATGATAGCCTAACAGCTGTTTGCTCGTCTAGTGGGTGTGTGTATATTTCGGCCTTCTTTTCTGTTTGTTCTCACGTCGATCTCCTTTGGTCTGGTTGCGTTCTCAGTTGACCCCGTCCGAGTTTAAAAGCCCGACGGTGTGACGAGAGAGCTACCCACCCGTGTGATCACTACTGTCAGAACCAGGGCGTTTGTTGTCCCTCATCGCCTATACAACCTCACTGCCAAGTACTTGGGTCTTCCTGGTTCAATCAAATTTACAAAACATTCCAGAACATTCCCACAATCCCATCCGCCGGTGGTCAGCCATGCGTCTGCAATGCCTGTTCGCCTGGAATGAACACGCACAAAACATCACAAACCAACTCGAACAGCTTCCACAGAACACGTTTCACATTTCGCATTTGCACTCGTGCGCTTTTCCGGACAACGCGCCACTATTTCTTCGCCACCATTGCTGTAGGTGTGCGCGTTTTGTTTTCATTTTGGTATGCTTGCCAAGACGTTGGAAATTTTTTTAATAGATGTGTTAGTGGTTATAGTTCTGCATATGCTGAGGACGATGTGACTTTGATTGCTCTTTCTGGTAGCGCCATTTATTTATCATCTTCTTTTGTTGCAATATTCATAATTCGTTGTCTTTCCAGTTTTGCCTGCCCCTTTTGTTTTTCATATTGACATGCATTTTTTTTCTGCCCTTTTTTTCTACCTTTGCTTTATGTTTAAACTTGCAGGCACTTTTCATGAATATGGTACGACTGGTGTGCCATGGAGTTTGTTTTTTTTTTTTTTCTGCATAAATAAGTAAATACACAAGGAATGACTATTTAAGTATTTATATAGTTTTTGTTTGTTGTTTGTTTTGAATATATATATATACAGCTATATATATATAATATATATATATATATACTATATACTATAGTATATATATATATATATATATATATATAGCCTAATCATTTTAAAGAAATACATGAAACAATTAAAAGAATAAAATAAATTTAATCCTATTTCGTATCCTATCTGTGGAAGTTCCCGCAGACATTTCCAAGTATTTATTTTTTATCTAGCAGAATCTTATCTAGTGGGATCTATTCCACTCAGTTGTGTTTTTCTTCTGGATGTTCTAATCACCATCTGCAGACAGCAGTGCATCCCACCTGCAGGAAACAAATCCCTGTCCACAGGAAGTTTGATTAAATATTGTTTTTCGACCAGTTTCATTCACGGCCAACCATCTCTCACAAGTGCATAATATCTTACATCAGTGAATTTCTTGCTGTGGACGCATGCCGTTTGGATCCAGGAGGCCCCTTGTCACACAAACACACACTTTGCATGTGTCTAAAGTAAGAGTAATGCATCCCTTTAGGGCTGGGTTTTATATTGTACCTCCTCCTGTGATTTATCCTGCGTGTTTATTATTAACATTTGTTTTCCTCCTACCATGCTTGTCAAAACAAAAACAAAAAATCAATAAAACAAATGATACCTTAATAATGAATAAAGGAAACCTAATTATTGAGGTAAATATGGTAAATTAGATCTGATATTATTTTAGATAAATTTAATCATATGCTGATTTCAAGAAGTCAATGCATTGTAAATTTCACCGGCTGTGATATTTGTTTCTGCTTCTCTGTTCACAGGTGTTCTGCAAACTGGTCAGGAACACAGTGCGAAAGACCTGCAACCCAAACCAACCGTTCAGAAAAATGTCACAGGGAGTGAGTGAGTGCTCACAAACACACACACATACACATGTTTTCCAAAAACTTTCCAATCACAATTGATTTTAATGGAGTTTGGTGTTAGCACTTGTTGCTAATGGCATAAAAGTACAAAAAAAAATATGTAATGCACATAAATGATGGGTAAAAAGTTATGTTTTTAATTATATCATTCTCATTATTGAATTATTTTATTTTAACACTTCCCTAGTTCACCATTTTGTATGGTCATTGTAATGCATTCTGGGATTTCCAGCAGGATAATTGTAATTCTGTGTTAGAATTTAGCCAAAATCTCAAAAGTGGGTATAATTCTGTAATTTTACGTCAGTTAAGGAGAGAGAAATACTCTACTCTTCCCTTCTGTCCCGAGCTGAGCCCTTTAGAGACAAACTTTCCCCTAGTCCGTCAGTCAAGCATGGTTCCAGGAAGTTAATTCGTTAATTTTTGCAGAGAAGCCTTTTACATTTTAGCCGTGTTAGCTAAGAGAGGTTAGCAGTTAGCGTCAAGGGTGTGTGAAATTTTTTGAATTTAAAGATCCAGGTAAATTGTACTTATTTGTCTTCTGGAAAAATGTCAGTATCTTCTGTAGCTTCTGAAAGGGCAATACTCAATTTAAAAATGAGTAATCTTCATTCAGTTCAAAGTTTTCACCCCCCACCCCCTTACATAAATCATTCATATCACTTTATTTAAATACAGTGTTGTAATTGAAACTCTTTAAAAGTGCACATAACTTATTTATTTTTTCTGTTTTCTTATTTTTTATTTATTTATTTTATTATTATTTTTTTTTCAGGAAGTATTGCCATAATAGTGCCTCTAGTTCTTCTTGTATGCATTATCACCGCTGTTGCAGTGGGACTCCTTATTTGCAAAAGATGTCGAAGGTAAATATATACAAATAAATAATTAGCTGTATTAGATGTCTAATCAGAACATTACACATCTGATTTATTGATATTGCTGTAGAAAATCTTGTAAACCCACTGTGCTTCAGCATTTAAGCTTGTGTGCTAAATGTCTCTGTAAAAAACTAAACAAAGATAATGTACGTTACCCCTTCACAGAGGTAAACAGGTTCAGCGGCAGCCTATGGCCAATGGTGGCTTGAATGTGGAGATCGGAAATCCGTCCTATAACATGTATGAAGTTGATCATGACAATCACGTAGATGTGGGAAGCTTTCTTCACCCCAGCTTCACCCTTGACCCTCATAAGGTACTAATGAGTAGGAATTGTAAGTTTCTAAACATCACTTTCTGGATTTAACCAGCATTTCTATATTGATGGAATTTTCTATTTTTACTTATTTTCTTTTTCCTTTCATAAATTCATTCTGCTTCGGTCGTTTCATGAACAAAGTCTATTAAAAACAAATGACCTACTGACAAATAGTCCAATGTGACTAAGCAACAGAAAATGTAAAATGTTGCCTTAAACTTTTTTTTTTAGTTTAGGTTTTAGTTTCTTAATTTAGTTTTAGTAATAATAATAAAATGAATTTTTCCACATTCAAACAGTTCAAATAATAAAGCATAACAAATCATGACTGTACAATATGTCAGATTCATTATCCAAAGTTTTGCTGAAAAGTTCCATAAGATGTGAAAAGGTCTGTTTCTATGTGTCTAAACTAAGTTTTGCTTGGTTTAGTAAAACAGAGTATTTCCTTTGTTTCTTTTTATTTAGCCAAAGTCCCACAAGGACATTTAGGGTGCTTTCACACTGGTTTCGCTTGCCTGGTCCGAACCGGAGTTCGATTGCTCCCCCTCCCCCTGCCCCCTCTGGACTGTGTTCATATTATTTTATTTGGGCCCGAACCACGGTTCATTTGCATCATCAAGCCAGCAGGTGTTTCCCCATACCCCCCCATTGCTTAGTAACGACGGCGCAAGAGAAGGCGGGCAAATGCATAACATTGCTCTCTGCACTTTGATATATTTACGATTTTGAACCGTTCGTTTTGGTTTACAAAGCTTCAGTACATAAGGACACTTGCGTTTTTTGTCTTGCGAATGTACTGCAAATGCTCTAAAGAACGCTGAAGGCGAACAGAAATGAGATATACAGCTCTCTGCTTGCAGCGCGTCAGTCTCGCTCCTCAGGAAAGTGTGTGAAACACACACACAAACACACATTTTCATCAAATAATGCGTCATTAATAGCGGTTCACTTCCGCGATTTGGTACGATTTGCTTTCACATCATCAGCGAACCCGCTACCAGAGGATTCACATGAACCGTACTCCAGACCACCGTTTTTAAGGCGGACTCAGGTACAGGTACGGTTCGTGGGTAGCTGCGCACCCGAGTTTCGGAAGACAGCTTGTCACATCATCCAAACGAACCAAACTCTGACGTCAATCGAACCCAGGTGCGCACCAAAAATGCTAGTGTGAAAGCACCCTTTGTCTTTATGGGACCGATTTCTTTACCTCACAAACGAATCAATTTATTAGGTGAATTGAAAGAGTTTGAATTTTAGTTTTAAACTCTTGCTTTATATGTAATTTGGGTTCAAACTAGAATTCCCCAAATTATTTAGTCAAATTTATGATTTTAATCTGCAAGTTTGTTTATATATACAATGTTTTAAACGGTTATCAGTTAAATGCTGTTGTTTTTCAGGGCTGGTGTGTGAAGTCAAGCGACCCTCGCAATTTGCCCCCTGCGCGCCCACTGACTGCACACACTTTACCCATCCAGAACCTTCCAAAGGAGCTCATTCCGGGGACAGGTGGGATTCCAGAACTCATTAAAAAGAAGCATTTTATGTTTCATTAAGAAAGTATAAACCAAACTATAACATCATTGTACGTTTCCAGGCCATGAAATATTCAAACCCCATCTACTCAAAGATGACGTACCATGACAGACGGCAATGTCGAAAGCCAGTCATCAACCTCGACATGAGACGCGATTTACTCCCAAAGAGGCTGGAAACGACGATTCGAGAAACGGCGGCGTAACCTAGCTTTCTACAACCTGCTTCGTTTTTATAAAGAGCTGTATAAAATATATGAAAAAATAAACTTTTCCAGTCAGGTTAAATCATCTCACCTTGTGTCCCACATAAATGTGCCAGTTTTCGTTTTAACAGTTGCTTTCTGTTGCAACCAAAATGTCTTTTTATAAATGACAAATGCAGTGTTTTTCTTTGCTTTGTGACTTTGTAAATGCACTACACGAACATGAAAAAAATGAAACGGACAAAGCTGCTCAATCTCAAAAGGCTTTATAAACATTTAAAGACAATTTTATATAGGTTCATTTACCTACACACTATGTGTATGTTTTCCTGTTGGTGAAACAATCGCCAATGCCTAGATATTCCCAAGTTGCCTCTTACATTTATCAGTATTAGAAAAAAGAGACACTTATTTAATAAATGCATCATATGCTCATCACAGATTTTATTTTTGATATCTCACCGATGTTTCTTGCATATGTTTATCTTTAAGTTGACCGGTGTTTCCAGGCGCTTTAAATATGGCAGTCAAAACCGAAAGTGAAAACAACCCACCACGATGGTTTTGCAACTGTACAACTTGAAACCATGTTATTTAATTTTCATATCGCAAAATGTCTTTCAGCACTTAAAATGACTGAAAACTAATTTTGTCACATAGCCTCACTTTAACTCACTGGTTGTGAAATGACACGCGCGAGACTCTTGTAATGACATGTTTGATGAAAAAAACAACAACAAAAAAAAACAACACTTTCTCTGTGCAAATGTACACAACTAGAGGACAAGGAAAAAAGTTTTATAATTTTATAGTTGATTTGTACGTCCGGTTTGCTTGTATTTTCTGGAATGTATTAAATGTAGAACTTTTATACAAAATGATGTACACAGATTACTGGTCCGTCTTCACTTTGGGTTGTAAGTTTTTTAATTACTATATAAACTAGCTTGATATTGCACTGTGCAATCTTACAGGTTGCTGTTGAATAAGGGGAAATGTAGGAGGACATTTATTTATTTAAATACATATAGATACACCTAATGTGATTTTGGACCAAAACCTATAAAATAAAATGGGTTTTCTTGCCATTGTCAATGCGTTAAGTTGTTATTGAAATGTACACTTATTTGCATAGGCTAATTTAAGGACAGTGTTTTTTTCATGTTGCGTGTAGAATTATTTCCATTTTCTTTCTTGTTTAACAGGTTTGGTCCCACTATAATTTCCATTTCAAACGGAAAAACCTGACTTTGCCTTACAACAGTCACCGTGAATTTTCAAAGTAAGACATGTTCCTGGATCAACATTATTGTCCAAAAATATAGACCTAACTCAATTCCTACCACTAAACCTAACCCTACTCATAATTTATTCCTAAAATCAGTGGGAAATGATAGCTGATTAACAAGGGTGTAGAAGCACCTAACCCTGATTGTAAGCCTAAAACAGATATTTCCTGAAAAGTTATATCTCAATTCTGATTGGCTGATATTAAAACATGGATGTTGATCCAGGCACGTGGTGTACTTGGTGAAATCACACTCTCCGCCTTACAACAGAAGGTGTACAAAGCCTCATCAAAGTGACCACATTACACTGGTGAAGATGTCGTTACCAGAGCAAATGGCGAACAACCTGGAAAAACAGCTCGGAAAAACTCCAAGATTTGGCACGTTGCCATTTACTGTTGTATTGATCGGACTGGAATTGTTAATGGATCGGGAATTTTCGTGCCCATGTACCCCAGGCCTTAACGCAGTACTGATCAGCTTCATCCTTCTTGGACCTGCTCTTCTGGCTTTGACTGTGATGATGTTCATGAGAAGGCCTTGCAGACGAAAATCGAAGAATGTCCCAGAGATTTTTTTATTTACTCTGATTCCGCCTTCATTGTGGATGTTTCTGTTGCTGTTTGAGGGTGAATATGTTGCATGTGGCATGGCACACTGGGAAGGAGATTACATCTTGGATGAAAAGCTCCAGATTAAATGGTGCAAACCCACTGGAACGAATGACACTGAAGTGAAAGGAACAGAACTGCTAGACCTGACTGAAAAAATCACTTTCTACTCAAGGGTGAGTATACTTTTTACACAGTTTATTAAACAGAACCTTCTTTAAAAATGATTTTACAACACTGATGACATGACACATTAGCTGAATTCTACATTTATGACATATCGTTGATAAATATTAGCATACTCATTGTTGCAGACTACTTTGATTTTTATCACTTAGCATTAACAAAACCACTTAAAATCTCTTTAAAGCGATCATATTTACAGTTGTTCTGTGAATTTTCATGTGATAAATGCAGTAATTTTCAATAGGAGTCTATTGGGTGTTTTCACATGAGGGGGAAAGATTACCACACGCCAAATTTCAGGTTCAGTTGGTACAGGACTTCTGTTATGTTTCATTTAACTCTACACTATTGACAGTGGACTTGTCCATTGCAGAATTTTTGCCTAAATTGCCCTAATGGGACTGCACTAATATGCCCGCTGTTTTAAACCGAAAAAATAAAATAGAAGTTAATAATTTTAATGCAATTGCAAGACATTAAAATAATTTTTTAACTTTTGTAGTTTAATGTAATTTACGCAGTTTAGTCTAATGGCACTAGGTCTAAATGTAAGAAAACAAGACCACAATTTCTGTATGCAAATGACACAAAAAAAGAGGAACAATAACAGGTTCAATATGCAAGGATCACGATGACCAACATTCTGACAATGTAATGCAAGTCTTTGTTACATTTCTTTTAAAAATTGGCAATTTTATAAAGCTAAAGTTGAAATTATCTGTGAAACATTTTGAATGTAGGTGTACATTAAATCTTATAATTTGCAAAAGTATGTGGTAAAAAAAAAGGCATGTTTGAAGAATATTAATACTGTTATTCCGTCTTATCACCATAATAATCTTGTATTATTTGTTATTAGCTTTCAGCTTTAGCTCTACTGTCAGTCCTCTGCATTTCCATCCTGACTGCCATCATTTACAGAGACTGTAAGAACAGAACTTTGTTGGAGAAATGGATATAAAAACGGGACGAACCAACACAGAAAACATCTCTCAGCAGCTCAGAAGCGGAAGTACAGCATCCATCTGTCTGAATACAACGCTAAAGTTATAAACTGTCATCAATGGAGACTTTCACAAGTTAGACTTTCACAAAGGAACACCTTTCATTTCTGCTGTGATGCATGTTGTCTTGTTTCTACATAATTATGTATGATTTACTGCCGTTAGGTGCAGAAAAAGCTTTTCTCGTGTGCCCTGTCCCCAGTGCTGCACACTTACTGCCAAATGCAATTGACAATGCATGCCACCTTTCAAATGTAAAACATTATGGATGTTATTAAGTTTCTACATGTTCATGTTCAATTGTTCACTTATACAGTCATGGTTTGCTTGCATGAAAACACGTTTTAGGTGAAAAAAGACATTTTACACAAGCTAGTAAAGAAAGCAATAAGAATTATGCAGCGCCAATCTATATATAATAGTCCCTTTCAAACAAGGGATGTCTAAAGTTTTTGTCTGTATATATTTGCATAGTGGCATTTAGCCAAGGTACGTGTCAGATGTGCCTGCGCAATGAAAGCTACACTGTTCAATAGCGACTCATTCATACAGCTGGAAAAAAAACACCCTATCATTGTTAAGCCCAGAAGGGCTGGCAAATCTCACGCAACTGACAATGTTCTCACACTCTCATGCCATATGTCAGTTTTCTCACAGAGTAAAAATGCACCCTCAGTTGAAACTGTAATAGCAGGATATTGCTAAACAGCCTTTCCAGTGTGTATTTCTGGTTGCACAGAAAATTCTATTTACAGTGTGTTTGTAGCATTGATGGGGCAGATCTATGAAATTATATTTAAGGGTGGCAAAGGGGGGTTCATGAAAGACTGTGGGGGGGGCAACACCAAAGCAAACAAGCATTTAATAGTTTGAAGTTATTTATTTTTTTTATTTTATTTTTTTTTGAAAATGTTTTACTGGTGTGTATAAAAATTCAACATTTAATGATAAGCATTTCACAGATTTCAATGTACTCTAATTACATAAACTATCCTGTTAGTACTTAATTATTATAGATGAACTAATCTATGCATTTATTTCCATTCAAAGTGATTGGAAACTGATAGAAAAAGATAAACTTAAAATATTCCTTATCCTGTGCCTTTCTAGTATGATTACGGATTTAATATTTACAAAGGCTGTTTTATGTACAGTGTGTGTCTTGTTCTGCTTGTAAACAAGCTGCCTTTAAAAATTATTGGATACTATATATGAACCAACCTTGTTATTATTAATAATTTATATGAGCTGACCAGCAAGATCGTAAGACCCTATGATTCCTAGATAACCTTAAACTTAAAATAAACATATTAAGTAAAGAATAATTGACGACAGACCAATAATTTAATACAAAATAGTGCGCACAACCGAGGAGGGGATTCAGCCACAAATCTGATTGGTTTTGCGATAAGGGCGGTGAGCCACTGGAAGTGTTCGAGTTCGAGTCATCCGTTCAATTTTTATTATGTTAATCTGATGTTCGCTATTGTAATGTTGATGAATGTAACTTTTTAATACGCAGTTTTTATTACTGACGTTAATTAATATAAATTATTAAATGTTTAGGATTTTTTGGTTATGAGGTTTTAGTTGTAAGAATGTACAGGGGATACTTCAGATATAAAAAGTGAGGTTTTCTATGAGAACGTATGAGAATACTAGGGAATACCAATATGGCTTCACTTTTATGACATCATGAGCAATCCAGCTCTCTATCATAGATCAGTGAAACAGACACACACTCGCTCACATGGAAACACGCGTACAGAAACTTCTTGTCAGTTTAGCAAGTTAAAAGCTGCCTGACATGTCTCACTAGCGAGGTAATAACAGCACTGTTCTTGAAGCAGATGAACTTTATGTTGACACCAAACACCTGAGAGACAAACAGATTCATGTAATGATCACAAGCTTAAACCTGCGCTCTCTCTCTCTCTCTCTCTCTCTCTCTCTAATTATTGCATTAACATTAGTCTTCCATCAATGGCTCAAGCCTTCATTACAAGCTCTAAAATGATGTTTTGGAATTAGCAACAAGGCGTGGGATGAGACATTAATTCTACTCACAAGAGCTTATTAAGTACAAAAATCTGACGAATATCTTGAAATACAACATGAATGATGTCTTGAGGTGTGTTAGCTGTGGTATAAGTGGAATAATTGACTCCTGGTCAGTTAAATTATTGGAAAATAATGCACACATTATGCATTATTTTTTAAATAATTCAATGGCCCGTCATCAATTAATCCTTACATAAACTAATGATAGATTTTGTCTTTAAATGTGTGTTCAATTATAGTTTGTTTCAAATGCATATACTAGCACTTTGAGATAATCATTTCCTGTCACTTGCATAACTTTTATACTTAAGATAAAATGATTGCACAGGTAATTTTTTTTTTTCAATGGAGACAAAAAGAGCAACAACCAGAGTAAGTAAAAACAATATGGTTTCCAATGCAGAATTTGAGTTTTATTGAGAGGTATTCAGTAAATAATTGCCTAAATATCGTGATATATGTGAATAATATTTTTCTTTCTTTCTTTTTTTTTTTTTTTCTTTTTTTTTCTTTTTTCTTTTTTTTTTTTTGCAGGGAATTATTCCTAGACAGGAAAAATCAAACGGGTCATCAGGCTTAAGTTGTCGTGTTGTATGATTTAAGATGGATCCTCCAAATTTTATGAATGTGTTTTTTTTTTTCTAATTTTGTTGTTGTGTTCTAATTTTATGTTAGATTGTTATATTAAGTTAGCTGGTTCACTCCTAGCTTTGTTAGTGGATTTTCAGATATTAATGGATGGACAGGTTGGCGGGGAATACAGCTATATCAGTTTTAATTTTTTTTTTTTTGGACCTGTTCCCATTGTTATTGATATAATGCTCCCATTTTTCAAGCTTAGAGCACAGGGCACAAGTGGAACATCTCAAGCACGGGACAAGTGTGGAACTGAGTGGAATTGTACAACAGTTGTGATTTGTCTGGTTCCATTTGTGGTGTGGTTATGTTTATGTTTAATTGATGGTGATTATATTGCCTGTGAAGCGACAGACTGGAATGGAAAGTATGCCTGTGATAAATGAACTACACCCAAATTGTTTGAATTGGTGTGATAAATGGAATAAATTAGAATTGTTTGTATAACTACACACAAATATGGAAAGGTAGATATCACAGGATTCTCAGCCCATGCACTTTCTTATACTGTACATGTAACAAGTTTAAGACTGCATTGCTATTTTTATTGCTTTACAAATATTTAAGAATTTCCTGAACATAGCTATAAACCCATATAATGAGTATTTGCATGATTCCAGCACAAACACAATGCAGAGAGCTTTTTGATTCCCCTGGTATTCACATTAAATGAATAGAAGTGATATGTCTTCAACATAATTTGAGGTGAAAGAAGAAACATTCTGTTCTTCTGAATAAACAGTTACTCCCCACACACTCTTATGGAAATTCATAACTACTTTACATTTTGGTGATCTGGTGGCTAATTTGTCTGAATGACCTTTTTCATGTGAGATCAGGTTGGTTCACCATCCCCTGTGCTCAAGGTATATTATTACTGTACTAACTGTTATACTAATTCTATTTAAGCAAATTAAACCCACAACACAACATATGAACCAGCTTATAGCTGGGTGAGTCTAATTGTTACTCCTATTACATCAAGTACAAATATAGCCAACCATTTAAAAGTTGTATTGTATTTTTAAAGTTTTATGTTCTTAAATGTACTTAATTCATTGGTTGTTTTATTGAGTGTTTCAATTTTTATTCCCGGTTACAGGTTATTCTCTGGCTTCTGTTGTCTGCATTGTAGCAATTCTTTTTGTGACTATTGATTACTGTAGAAGTAGAAATTCTACAATAAGTGGGGAGCAGCAAAACTCAGAGGATCCTACATGTGGGGGACAACAAGATCTGAAAGATCCTGCATGTGGGGGAAATCTAGACCCAACAAATACTACAACAAGCGAGGGACATCAAGACCCGAAAGATCCTTCAAGATATCTGGGAAAGCAAAATCCAACAAATCCTACAAAGAGTGGGGCACAGCAAGACTCAAAAGATCCTGCAACAAGTGGGGGACAGCAGGACCCAACAAATCCTGGTACAGTGAGTGAGGAACATCTACCAAGGTCACAACAGGAGCAAAACAATGAGAGCCATTACATGACAGATGCTGAAAACCCAACAGAGAAAGATCCTTTTATAAAGCAGTAGAGGCCTTTGCTATGTTTCATTTGTTTAAAATGAGAGAAACAACAGCCTATTTGTAGAGGGAAGTAAATTAGACATTAAATTGCACAAACACAAACTGCCATTTTGGGGTGACTGGAGGGCGCTGAAGTGGAGATCGCCCAGGACAACACAAGTAGGAACAGTCACTGCTCACTAAAACACACTTGTGTAATTTAGTTCACTGAGTAATGACTGTTTTTCTTGCATAACTCGCCCCTTATATTTATTTATTTATTTATTTATTTATTTTTGAGTCTTCTTGTTTGATTTCATTTCTTTAATAGGTGAATAGGTGGATTGTTCTTGCATGCAAACATGTCATTGCTCTCTTAATAATTAATTTTTGCATGTCTTGCGGTTTGTAGTTGCTTGGAGCTACTTTAAGTACAGTTGAGACTTTACGGAAACTATTACATCACAGATAATGAAACAAATAGATAATGAAAGTTTTTTTTTTAAATGCTTTTGTTTTGTACAAAATAGACCAAAGTCACACTTGTAAAATAATAATAATAATGATCAAAATAGCATCAAAAGCAAAGAAGTTTGTATTCAAAGTCAAAAGCAAACACAGTAGAACATTGTCTTTCTAAATCCTGCTGACGATTACATTACTGCTTTAACATAACTTTTAATTTCTGTTTCAACTAACTTTTTCTGCTTGGTGATCGTCTCTTTCACTTCCAGTTGATTTCTGTATATAGTGCATATTTAAGGTAACATTGCAATAAATAATATAATATTAATAATATGACAATATCTGTAGTCAATGTTGATTAAATGAGAGGGGGAAATACTGCCCATACACAGCTCGGCGGGATTAAATGGTTTTCAGGAACTGTAAATAAATTACTGAACAACATACTGCAGTATAATAATAATAATACTAATATCATGGCTATAATAACATCCTCAACGAACAAAAAAAGAGATTACCTTAGATAAGTTTGATTAATATGTACATACAGTAGCAGTCAAAAGTTTGGACACATTGCTATTTTTAATGTATTTTGATCAAATAAATGCAGGCTTGATGAGCATAAGAGACTTTCAAAAACATGTCCAAACATTTGTGAAACCGCAGTGATTAACCACTTTATTTGATGATTGGGTACTGATTTAATTTTTCTTTAGTATAAAACGATACTGTTATCTGTTCCTTTAAGAACGTTAGTTTGTATCAGGGTTCGGTTGTAATTTACATGGTGAAAACGTGGTTTTTACAATCAAGTTTGGGTTTACCTTGTATTCACTGAAATATAAGTCGATAAACCCACCTAATACAAGGTGAAGGTGGTGTATTATTGGCTCTTGAGAAGTTGAGGGAGGGACAGAGAGATCGGTGGAAAAAAAAACAGAGAAAGGTCTCAAGATTTTTCCAAACAGGATTGATTTATTTCATTTGTTTAGCCTTTTAAGAGGGAACTAGTAACTACTTAAGCCAGCCGATCGCTGGTTAATGATATTTAACGTCCGTTTAGGTCCGCAGTACGTCCGCTTTATAACGTTCGCGGACGGACGATCGGAGGACGTCCGGATTTGGTCCGCTGTGTAACGTTCGCTGGCGGACGTTTTGAGGACGTCCCGTTTTGGTCCTCTTTTTGACGTTCGCTGACGGACTTTCTGAGGACGTCCGTATTTCCATTACAACCCTTGAAAAATCTTTTTCTTTTTTCTTTATAATTGGACAGTGTTGGGCAGTAACTACATGTAACTAAATTACCTAATTTAATTGCAAAATGTATTTAGTTGTGATATTTTAGATTTAATGTGTTAGAGTTAATGTGTAATTAAATTAAGGCATTGTTAGATGTCAGTGTTTCCTGTCATAGCTATGCAAAGATTTGATTTTAAAAACAGTATCATAGCTAAATCTGTATTTAACCTCAAAAAGATCGCAAAGTAAAAAGAGCTGCTAAAGTCCTATTTTTAAGGTGGTTGTTCAGAATCCTTCTTCACTTGAATATAATAATTTAAATGTAAAGAAAGTCTGACAGTAATCAGTGTTGAGTACCACTGTAACATTAACCGTGCCTGCTTTAAATGTTTCAAAATAATTAACATTTGAAAACAATAGAAATTTAGAAAAGTAATCAAAAATAATTAAATGTAATCAGTTACATTACTTTAATAAAGTCACTGAAACAGTTACACTACATATTATGTTTTAAATAAGGTATTTGCAATCTGTAACTTATTACATTTCTGGACCTGACACCTTGCAACTCAGACAAAGAGAGTTGACAAAATAAAACTAAAATATAAACCCATATTGGATTTTAAAGGGTATCATTCCTTAAAACAAAATCCCTTTTTTAACTGTGATAATAATAGACTTGCAAATAAGAAAAAGAGAGTTGGTTTTGATTTGATGATTGATATTATTATTATTATTTTTTGTTTTTTGTTTTACTATAGAAGAATATATTTGAATACCTTGTAAAAATGAAGTTAATGTTAAATTAATCATTTTCATTTCTGAAAAAAAGAAAATAGGAGTAACTTCTCTAATTTAAAATGTCATCAAATCAGGAGTCTGTTTTCAGTATTTAAACATCAAAATCATGATGCCCTACAATAATATAATTGAACATATAGCCTACAATAAGGTTTATGCATTCCCCATGAATGAAGAAAATAAGGTTGCATCCCAGGAGCTCTACAAGAATGTTACAGAGTGATGAATGCAGCCAAGGAAAACATGAAGAAAAGAAAGTGGAAAATAACACAGGTAAGACAAATAAATCAATTCTTTCCATTTATGTATTAAACTGTTGGTAAGCCGACAAGGAAAGTTATTTAGGAAATTTATTATTTGAGTTATTGCATTTAAAAAACTGCTATACTACATGCAGCTCAAAAAAAAAAAAAAAAAAAAAAACTAATATAGCCGCATTCTACAAGTTTCTGAGCTGTGTTGATCTACTGGAGGGGCATTGGATCATCGGCGGGGGGGCACTGTCGTTTGATAAATATTTTTTTCACGCATTGGCAACATCATAGTAGCATGGAAATCCAGACCTAAATCTGAAAGATCTATATAGAATGACAATGAAAGATTTAGACTTGGGTTTTTATCTAAAAGAGGAACAGAAGACAGCGCTGAAATTTGCTGTGTTGCCGACCGGATACGGCTCCAATGATCTATATAGAATGACATGTTAGCTCCAATGATCTATCTATATAGAATGTCATTATATTATATATATATATATATATATATATATATATATATATATATATATATATATATATATATATATATATATATATATATATATATATATATTACCCTGTCTTGATTCCTAATACACAACAGATGACGATTGTTAGGTTAAACGTTCAGAATACGATTCCATATAAGGTTAGTATAGCCTAGTTCAGCACGTCAGCGAATGGACAGCACGTAGTAACCTATTCTCGCGTTCTACGAGTTCAGTAGCCTACATTTTTGGGAAACGCGCGAGGAATTGCGGATAACGGTTATAACCTTGCACGTAGAGGGCGCTTTTAAGAGCTAAGATAGGCTAGGCTACATTGATATCGGGAAACCCGGCCCAGAACAGATAGCCTAAACAAGTGGTTCCCAAACTTTTCCATTCCACGACCCACCTAGACAAGTATAATCTATTTCACGACCCACCAAAATATTTTAGATAAAAAAAAAAAAAAATTTACATTACTTTAAGCCTAATCTTAATTAAAAGTTTGATTTAAGAAAAATAACCATTTTATTTTAGTGTACAACTGTAAAATTTCACTATAATATTTAAGTTTTAATTTCTTTGTTTACAGATGTTAAAATATGATCCGTCCATAAAAACGTGAAACAGGCTCAGTGAACTGTAATCTGCGCTGCGGGTTGTTAAACTCATCGCGGGGTTCAGCGCAGAAAATGCATTCATGGCCCTTCCGTGTGTGCGTGTGTAAGGGAGAGCGGTGCACAATCCAACACTTTTTTAGGAAAGCATAAGAAGTAAAGCAGAACTATCTAAAACAGTTTGGAGATTGAAATAATTGTGAAATAGGTAAAAATAATACACAGATGCGACTCATTTTAAAATGAACACTAAAAAACGAGATGACAAATTTACTTCAGTCAGGAAATTTGCTTTTGCAATGGTTAAATAAATGGTCAGCAATATCTTCAAAAGATTTTTGAACTTTTTTTTTCTCTATATAGAGATGATATGTCAAGGAAATATTTCAAAATTTTGTAAATGTTGTTTATGTGGAAATGTTTAAATCTTGTAGTGTTACAATTAACCCTACGTTTATGCCCTGCATGTGAAATGCTTTTTACAGTCTGTTTCCCGAACGAAAACATGCAGTTCAAACAGACGATAGAAATGAATGAACATAGCCTACCTGAAAGCATTTCCGTAACATTTGAATTTTCTGGTGTATGCAATCTCATGCAGAATACAACGCATTGAAGTGAGCGAGTTTTTTTTCTCATTAATAATGCGGACCGATTGAACCTTTTAATAATGACGTTGCTCTGAGGGACCCTCACTGTAATTACAACTCATGCGCGCCCGTGCTTCAAAACACGCAACGCATGTTTTTAATCGCGGACTTAATTGCAATTCGAAAATCACACTAAGGATATTGCAATTCGTAATTAATATTGGTAGGCTATATCGTGCAGCCCTAGACTGAACTGTGTGAGTGTGTGTCATTTAAAAACGCAAATTTAGCTGCAGCCAAGTGACTGTGGGACCCACCTTGCTCCATTCTGCGACCCACAAGTGGGTCATCATCATACAAATGTCTGCGTATGGACCAGTTAAATCAGAAGACTAAAATTCGCCTGCAGAGAATAAGGATGTCACAACAATAATGAGCCACTCACACAAGGCATAAGGTTTAACTGATTTTTTAGTTTTTGATTTGCGTAGAATGCAAATTTTGTAGAACTTGAGAAATAGATAAAAGATAAAATAAAATACAGGAAATGGAAAAAATAAAATACAGAAAATACAAATTTGTGTTTCAACAAATAAAATAATTTCTTTAAACACAATTTTTTCTTAGGGTTTCAAGGACTTTAAATACTCTAATGGACTCATTTTCTAAACAAAATAAATAAAGGACAAAAATGAATGTATATTCTGCTATTACTTTATGCTAATACTTGTTTTTAACCTTGGTTACACACCTCCCAGCAGTTTATGCACGCACCAAGCAGAAATGACATAAGCCCATATATCTTTACAGACAGCCAAGTATAAAAACACAAATGCAGTTAGAACCCACAAACAGTCATCAACAATTCACCTGCGTCCGTGTACGTTTTGATAGTTTGTTTTTCGTTTGAAACACAAAACAAAATAACGAGAAACCACCTGTTTTCGTTTGTCGTTTCAAACCAAAAACAAAGAAACGGTAAAAAAAAGAGCCGTTCTCCCGTTTTTGGTTCTGAATCCAAAAACGAAAAATGACAAAAACCAAAATCAAATAATGGTCCGATTTTGGTTTTTTGAAATTTCCTTTTTCCATTTTTCGTTTGAGGATCTACATTGAAATACAGACAGGTTGGCCACGTGACCCGGAAGTAATAGTAAATATGGCCTATCAAAATAAAAGCCCAAGCTTTTAGAACGGTCATAATATGCAGCGCTGACGTTATACCCAGAGTAACGTTAGAAGAAGAAAAATCAATTAATATATAGCCTTATATAAACCTGGACCGGAATAAATATGTTAGCAACAGTAGTTTATTACAGCTATTTAATATCGTGCCTATCCAGACATCACCAGTCACGTTTAATGAGCGCATTGTTTGGCTCAATACAATTGGTAATATAGGTTAACCTAAGAACTTATTGTGTGTGCAGAGTTGTTACTGTTAGCGCTATATTATATAATTATGTATTTTAAACATGCATTCGCACTTAAGCTGACATAGACGCGCAATAGGCTATATTTTTAAGCGTAGATGGTGCGACCATGGGCGCGACCGCACTTCTCCGAAGCACAGATTGCGCATAGAGATTGCGTGACAGCGGTAGGCTATTATACTGAGGCAGCTTTGAAAAGCTGTCTATGGAAAAGCTACAGAAAAGTTTGGGCCCATGGTGGGTCTATCATTGGATACCGCCTGATGAATTTTGTTTTTCTAGTACCTCATATTCATTCACGTATAATAGTCTTCTTTGAAATGTGTACCTTGAAATGTTTTGTTTCCATTCCAGATTGATTTTAAAGGCTAGTTGTTGTCAGCAATTACTAGGCATATTGGCAATGATAAGCAGAATAGCCTATACTTAACCAACTGCCATCATTATTTGATACAAGACCACACTATGAGAACACCTAAAGTTTTGATAATATTTATGGAATATAATTTATGGAATTCTACTTTTACATACATTTTTCAGATAAAGTTCATGTAAGCATAGGGATGCACAGTTCACTTCTCCATCATCTATTGTGATATCTGTCCTTTGCACAGTCCAAATGATATATTGAGCTGCAGTCAGAGGGACTGAAAGCAAACAAAAATTGAATGCTTATGCTGATTAAGACACACAGGCCAGGTTTACAGACACATTCTCATTTCTTAATTTTGTATGCCATTCTAAAACATTTTTATGTTAACATTGAAATATAAAGACAGTGCTGCAAGTCTGATCATAAGTAAGGACATTCAAAGTATGGACAGATGAGGTCACCACCAAGGAGAGCCTTGAGGATTATACATCATCAGTGTGACACGTTACATCAGCAAATGGTGGTGATCACCTGACTGGAAACCATCACAAATTGCCATGGGATGTGCACGACCCAGGACCGGAGGGCTCTGCAGCGGCGAGATTAAAACTGCTCAGAAGATCACTGGTACCCAGAGCCCAAAAGGATACAAAAGGACAGTACCCACCCAGCCACAGCCTGTTCATCCTGCTGCCTTATGGGAAGAGATATAGAAGTTTCTGCTGCCGCACCAACAGACTGCAGAGCCACTTTTCCCCCAAGCTATCAGACTCTTAAACTATAGTTCATCCTCAGCACTGCTCCACTGATCATAGTTTATTTCTGTTTACCATTTTTATAATTTCTTCTATATTAGCCTGATAATGTCTGCTATGTACCAGAAGGGAGTTACAAACTCAATTTATACTATTATATATATTATATTGTGACAAAATATACCCACCTACCTTAAAGAAGAATAAAGTGAATGTTTTGGAAAGGCAGAGTCAAAAGTTATGACCTAAAAAATGATTGAAATGTTGTGGAAGGATGAGGAAGCAAAGCAGCTCATGTGAGGAAAACCCACCAACATCCAAGAAGTTGAAGCTGTTCTGTACAGAGGAATGGGCAAAGATTCGTCCAAGTCAATAAGCAGGACGTATCAAAAGTTACTGGAAACGTTTTGTTGCAGTTATTGCTGATGTAATCAGCGTTGACAGCCTGTTTTTAGTAATGCAATTATGTTTTTGGGTTTTCTTTTTACCTTGTAAAATGTTCTTACCTTAGGGCTTAACAAATGTTCTGCAGCCATTGATTGTACATGCAATGCCCTTGAAAGCATGTATGTGCTATATAAAGGTTTCAAGACTTGTATGGATTCTCTTCACTTGCATGACACAATCGGAGTTTGTATGTTATACAAACTGGAATGTGTATAGAGAAGAAAGATTCACACAGTATATAGCACACTGGTAAATCATTCTTTTGGCCAGATGGCCGACATTAGGATTAGGACATGTCTGATGTGAGTTTGTTGTCTGAGCTTCTATAAGAAGCTGATAGCAGTATTATAATCAGGTTAAAACAGAAGCAGGTTTAAATCTGGGCTGGGTGAATGATGATGATGATAACTAGGCAAATAAAAATCAAAAAACAAAATAAAATGAACAACAATAAATACATCTGTATCCAGTAATCTTGATTTTAAAACAGTTTACCAAAGACACCATACAGTCAGTCATTTAAATATTGCCACCTGCTGGTAGAAAGGGGGGAACAGTTATCCATTACGGTGGAAACCACATTAAATATAAATTTAATTATATAATATAGCGCTAACAGTAACAACTCTGCACACACAATAAGTTCTTAGGTTAACCTATATTACCAACTGTATTGAGCCAAACAATGCGCTCATTAAACGTGACTGGTGATGTGTCTGGATAGGCACGATATTAAATAGCTGTAATAAACTACTGTTGCTAACATATTTATTCCGGTCCAGGTTTATATAAGGCTATTTATTAATAGATTTTTCTTCTTCTAACGTTACTCTGGTATAACGTTAGCGCTTGATATTATGACCGTTCTAAAAGCTTGGCTTTTATTTTGATAGGCCATATTTACTATTACTTCCGGGTCACGTGGCCAACCTGTCTGTATTTCAATGTAGATCTTTCAAACGAAAAAATGGAAAAAAGGAATTTCAAAATCCAAAATCGGACCGTTATTTGATTTTGGTTTTGTCATTTTTTCGTTTTTGGATTCAGAACCAAAAAACGGGGGGAGAGAACGGCTCTTTTTTTACCATTTCTTTGTTTTTGGTTTGAAAACGACAAACGAAAAACAGGTGGTTCTCGTTATTTTGTTTTGTGTTTCAAACGTAAAAAAAAACAAAACTATCAAAACGTACACGGACCCACCTGCTTTTTTTTTTTCAACTTGAAATGGATTTTGCATTGCGCGCGCGCGCTGCAAATCAAATGTAACAAGTTTACTCGGCGACCAATAAGCATTCACCATGACGAAGCCTAGTAACGTGCCATGAACAACCAAAATTATGCATTTTCCCCATCGTTTTTATTTAATTTAAGTTACAGTTTGAACATTTAATATTAAATATATATTTTTTTTTTTGGGCCACGCCATGGCCTGTAGGAGGGGCATCAATGACCGCTAGGGGGGGCACGGCCCTCGAATGCCCCACCACAGCGCCGGCAACATTTAATATTAAATATATATTTTTTTTTTTGTCGCTCAAATGAGCACATGACCGAATGACATCACTTTAGGGCACGCAGCGCGTATCCATGGCAACGCTCAGCTGCGTAGTGACAGTTAACGGACATTTCGGTGATTCCCTCAAACACGGCCTTGAGTTTTCACTTTTGTTTGGTCGAAAAGGTATTTATACTTTTATATTATTAGTCATTATAGCTACCATAACTACTGTTTATCTCCTAATGCTTACATTTTATGAAAAGTTTACCCTTTTAAACGTTTGCTGAAGTTATACGGCTGCTTACGTTAGGCTATGTGAACACTTTCGAAGCTAACGTTAGCATGTAAAGATGAAATGATTAAACGTAAATAATATTGACAGATATTGAACTTAAATATTGAATTTCCATATGTTGAAAATACACATTTAGACGCCTATATGCGGCAAAAAAAGGTATAACGTTATGTCCGCTAAATTTCGGACCGCTTGGTCTAAATCCAAAAACTGTCAACAGTATCTTTTTTCAATGGATATAAACGATAGTTCTAGACATATAAAATCATAACAGTACTGAATGTGTTCATTTTGTTGTTTTAGGTTAGAAGACAATGGGAAGAATTGCCATCGGATCGGACTAACCACAGCTGACAACCAGAGATGCACACACACCCATCCACTAACACATCCACACACACACACACACACACACCAGAGATGCACACACACACCCATCCACACACACGAAAAGAGCACTGCAACTTTACAATTGGTCAAGTACCCATGATTCGAGGATCCTAAATTGGGAGAACTCATTGGATTAAAGGGTACCTCAGTTCACATTTTGTTTGGCTCTGAATGTATGTATGTGTGTGAGTGGGCCCACGTGAGTTAATATGGTTATGTTGCATTGCAATTGCAATATCTAAGGAACAGTTTGATAATGTTTTTCCATTGAACTTGGGATCAAGTTTAAATTGCCTTATTTGTGCATTTAGAGTAACACAGTTAAAAGGTGTAGTGTAAAAAGGGCAATCTGACTAAAGCCTGTTTAATTGCTGTGACTTCTGTAAATTCTGATTAGATTTTTTCCCTTTTTCTTTTAGATTTATTTTGTTAAATAAAACACTATCATAGTGTTAATTTGAGTGATTGCAGTGAAGTTATTATGGGTTAAAGGAAAGTATCTATATAACCAGAGTAAAGGGGTTTCAGTGGTTTCATTGGGTTGATTTAATTTGACCTATAAGGGCAATTTTAAAAGTTAACATCTTACTTTCTAATCAGTGATTGAGGAGAGGGACCTAAGTTTATTTAGTCGAGAGACTGTCCCATATCGAACCCAAGTGCCCATCCCAAAGTGCTCAGGTAAGCCACCCTGAGGAGGAAGAGGGTGCTACATTTGAATTGTACTGTATACGTAAAAATGTACGTAAAAGTAAGTTTATGCAATGCATCAATGCAAATGTTGTATAAATACAAAGGTTAGGAATCATATTTGTTTCAAGTGCTTTTTATTGTGGGTGGGGGCGCTCCAACATGAATTTTGCCTTGGGCCTCCAAATGTCTAGAACCGGCCCTATCCTTTTTTTTCCCCCCTCCATCGAAACATGCTTTACAGAAACAGACTATTCCAAGCAAATCATTTCACAAAAAGGTATTTTCCCATTAAAAGAGACGTGCTTTTAAAAAATTTGCACATGCAAAATATCTGCCTATATTTATCTGAAGTTCAGAAGTTTATCTAATATAATTCATTACAAAATATAAATATTCAAATATGCAAAGTTTCTGCAGCTTCTGAAGGATCTTGATCATCCTTTCTTCTTTCTGACAAAACAGTTTAATGTACTTGTGTGTCACATTTGGTATCTGATGGCATAGGATAGTTTTGTTTAATAAAGATAGAGAGAAATCAATTTGTTAATAACTGGTCTGTTGTTAGTAGATGGCCTTTCACTTTTTTTTTTTTTTAAGTTGCTATGGAAATTGCAGTAGCATTTGCCGTTCCGGTGTTTTTGTAATAGAACCCATTGGAGCAGAACTCCCTGACAGAACTCCCTTTATTTCCTTGTCGCACTATATCAGAACTCTCTAATTGCCATGACACTGCAGCAAAACCCTCTGCCCCTTGTAGTTTATGTCTCACTGAGGCAGAACTCCTTGAATCTTGCTGTCCCATTGTAGCAGAACTCCCTAACCCTTGCAGTTCCTGTCCCATTGTAGCAGAACTCCCTAACCCGTGCAGTTCCTGTCCCATTGTAGCAGAACTCCCTAACCAGTGCAGTTCCTGTCCCATTGTAGCAGAACTCCCTAACCCTTGCAGTTCCTGTCCCATTGTAGCAGAACTCCCTAACCAGTGCAGTTCCTGTCCCATTGTAGCAGAACTTCCTAACCCTTGCAGTTCCTGTCCCATTGTAGCAGGAACTCCCTGACCAATGCCAGTTCCTGTCCCATTGTAGCAGAACTCCCCAACCCTTGCAGTTCCTGTCCCATTGTAGCAGAACTCCCCAACCCCTTGCAGTTCCTGTCCCATTGTAGCAGAACTCCCCAACCCTTGCAGTTCCTGTCCCATTGTAGCAGAACTCCCTGACCCTTGCAGTTCCTGTCCCATTGTAGCAGAACTCCCTGACCCTTGCAGTTCCTGTCCCATTGTAGCAGAACTCCCTGACCCTTGCAGTTCCTGTCCCATTGTAGCAGAACCTATTGGACATACACAGGAAAACTGTAAATATCAAAACCACATTAAGTACAACATAATCATTTGCAGTCATTTCCAGTTCATTGTATTTAAGCCTTAAATTTGTAATATACCTCATAAACGTATTATTAAAAGAAGTCGGGGGCTAATGGTAAGATAGTTGGACTTGTAACCGAAAGGTTGAGGGTCGAGTCTCGTACCGGCACGGGATTTTAGGTGGGGGGAATGAATGTACAGCACTCTATCCCACCTTCAATGCCATGACTGAGGTGCCCTTGTGCAAGGCACCGAACCCCCAACTGCTCCCCGGGCGCCGCAGCAAAAACAATGGCTTCCCACTGCTCTGGGTGAGTGTTCAATACTTTGTGTGTGTGTTCACTGCTGTGTGTGTGCGCTTTGGATGGGTTAAATGTAGAGCGCTTATTCCGAGTATGGGTCACCATACTCGGCTACATGTCACATCACTTTCACTTTCACTTTCACTAATGTATTCGGATTTTGTTTAACCCAGAAAAAAAA
The DNA here is from genome assembly GCF_018340385.1 of Cyprinus carpio. Lineage (NCBI taxonomy): Eukaryota > Metazoa > Chordata > Actinopteri > Cypriniformes > Cyprinidae > Cyprinus > Cyprinus carpio. The sequence continues at coordinate 7,180,747 of NC_056593.1, read as the reverse complement.
ATAATAATAATAATAAATAAATAAATAAATAAAAATATTTCAATGGCTCTGCAGTGCTGGGATTATGAGGCATAATAACAAAGAGCTGCAGAGTTTAATTCTTCACTCTGTTCTTGAAAATTTCTCCTACCTTGTTTCTCAGTCTGTATCTCTGCTGTTGGTCTGCAGCATTTTGGGCAGAAGTCACATCTCCCACTTATGTGGCAGTCAAAAATAACCATTAAGGTTATTGTTATTACACTTAAGATAAAGCTTGCGGAATAACCTAAAATCTGAAAGAACCAATAAATAAAGGAAAAATTAGATTAAAAAAATACTATTGACTTACTTTCTTCTGTGTAACAAAATATTTTGAGAAATGTCTTTTTTTTCCATATAATGGAAGTCAATCGACTCAGAATCCATTCAGAATAGCTTCTTTTTTTGTTTCGCAGAAGATTGAAAGTCATGCAGGTTTGGAATATTATGAAGATGAGCAAATGATGATAAACTGTCATTTTGGGTGAACTATCCCTTCAAATGATTTATAACGAATTCATATGTAAGAACAGGAGAAAGAAACTATTTTTTTCCCTCTAACATTTTGGGTGGAAAAGAGAGAAATGCAGCTCAAAAAAAAAAAAAAAAAAAAAAAAAAAAAACTAATATAGCCGCATTAGGAGATAGGATCCAAGCAAGTGTCGCTCAAATGAGCACATGACCGAATGACATCACTTTAGGGCACGCAGCGCGTGTCCATGGCAACGCTCAGCTGCGTAGTGACAGTTAACGGACATTTCGGTGATTCCCTCAAACACGGCCTTGATTTTTCACTTTTGTTTGGTCGAAAAGGTATTTATACTTTTATATTATTAGTCATTATAGCTACCATAACTACTGTTTATCTCCTAATGCTTACATTTTATGAAAAGTTTAACCTTTTAAACGTTTGCTGAAGTTATACGGCTGCTTACGTTAGGCTATGTGAACACTTTCGAAGCTAACGTTAGCAATGTAAAGATGAAATGATTAAACGTAAATAATATTGACAGATATTGAACTTAAATATTGAATTTCCATATGTTGAAAATACACATTTAGACGCCTATATGCGGCAAAAAGGTATAACGTTATGTCCGCTAAATTTCGGACCGCTTGGTCTAAATCCAAACTGTCAACAGTATCTTTTTTCAATGGATAAACGATAGTTCTAGACATATAAAATCATAACAGTACTGAATGTGTTCATTTTGTTGTTTTAGGTTAGAAGACAATGGGAAGAATTGCCATCGGATCGGACTAACCACAGCTGACAACCAGAGATGCACACACACACCCATCCACTAACACACACACACACACACACACACACGAAAAGAGCACTGCAACTTTACAATTGGTCAAGTACCCATGATTCGAGGATCCTAAATTGGGAGAACTCATTGGATTAAAGGTACCTCAGTTCACATTTTGTTTGGCTCTGAATGTATGTATGTGTGTGAGTGGGCCCACGTGAGTTAATATGGTTATGTTGCATTGCAATTGCAATATCTAAGGAACAGTTTTGATAATGTTTTTCCATTGAACTTGGGATCAAGTTTAAATTGCCTTATTTGTGCATTTAGAGTAACACAGTTAAAAGGTGTAGTGTAAAAAGGGCAATCTGACTAAAGCCTGTTTAATTGCTGTGACTTCTGTAAATTCTGATTAGATTTTTTCCCTTTTTCTTTTAGATTTATTTTGTTAAATAAACACTATCATAGTGTTAATTTGAGTGATTGCAGTGAAGTTATTATGGGTTAAAGGAAAGTATCTATATAACCAGAGTAAAGGGTTTCAGTGGTTTCATTGGGTTGATTTAATTTGACCTATAAGGGCAATTTTAAAAGTTAACATCTTTACTTTCTAATCAGTGATTGAGGAGAGGGACCTAAGTTTATTTAGTCGAGAGACTGTCCCATATCGAACCCAAGTGCCCATCCTAAGTGCTCAGGTAAGCCACCCTGAGGAGGAAGAGGGTGCTACATTTGAATTGTACTGTATACGTAAAAATGTACGTAAAAGTAAGTTTATGCAATGCATCAATGCAAATGTTGTATAAATTACCAAGGTTAGGAATCATATTTGTTTCAAGTGCTTTTTATTGTGGGTGGGGGCGCTCCAACATGAATTTTGCCTTGGGCCTCCAAATGTCTAGAACCGGCCCTATCCTTTTTTTTCCCCCCTCCATCGAAACATGCTTTACAGAAACAGACTATTCCAAGCAAATCATTTCACAAAAAGGTATTTTCCCATTAAAAGAGACGTGCTTTAAAAAATTTGCACATGCAAAATATCTGCCTATATTTATCTGAAGTTCAGAAGTTTATCTAATATAATTCATTACAAAATATAAATATTCAAATATGCAAAGTTTCTGCAGCTTCTGAAGGATCTTGATCATCCTTTCTTCTTTCTGACAAAACAGTTTAATGTACTTGTGTGTCACATTTGGTATCTGATGGCATAGGATAGTTTTTGTTTAATAAAGATAGAGAGAAATCAATTTGTTAATAACTGGTCTGTTGTTAGTAGATGGCCTTTCACTTTTTTTTTTTTTTTAAGTTGCTATGGAAATTGCAGTAGCATTTGCCGTTCCGGTGTTTTTGTAATAGAACCCATTGGAGCAGAACTCCCTGACATTTGTTGTCCATGTCCTGCTAGAGCAGATCTTCCTAAATATTTATTTTTTTGTCGGAATTTATTGGAAGTATTTAATTGCCATGACACTGCAGCAAAACCCTCTGCCCCTTGTAGTTTATGTCTCACTGAGGCAGAACTCCTTGAATCTTGCTGTCCCATTGTAGCAGAACTCCCTAACCCTTGCAGTTCCTGTCCCATTGTAGCAGAACTCCCTAACCAGTGCAGTTCCTGTCCCATTGTAGCAGAACTCCCTAACCCTTGCAGTTCCTGTCCCATTGTAGCAGAACTCCCTAACCAGTGCAGTTCCTGTCCCATTGTAGCAGAACTTCCTAACCCTTGCAGTTCCTGTCCCATTGTAGCAGAACTCCCTGACCCATGCAGTTCCTGTCCCATTGTAGCAGAACTCCCCAACCCTTGCAGTTCCTGTCCCATTGTAGCAGAACTCCCCAACCCTTGCAGTTCCTGTCCCATTGTAGCAGAACTCCCCAACCGTTGCAGTTCCTGTCCCATTGTAGCAGAACTCCCTGACCCTTGCAGTTCCTGTCCCATTGTAGCAGAACTCCCTGACCCTTGCAGTTCCTGTCCCATTGTAGCAGAACTCCCTGACCCTTGCAGTTCCTGTCCCATTGTAGCAGAACCTATTGGACATACACAGGAAAACTGTAAATATCAAAACCACATTAAGTACAACATAATCATTTGCAGTCATTTCCAGTTCATTGTATTTAAGCCTTAAATTTGTAATATACCTCATAAACGTATTATTAAAAGAAGTCGGGGGCTAATGGTAAGATAGTTGGACTTGTAACCGAAAGGTTGAGGGTCGAGTCTCGTACCGGCAGGGATTTTAGGTGGGGGGAATGAATGTACAGCACTCTATCCCACCTTCAATGCCATGACTGAGGTGCCCTTGTGCAAGGCACCGAACCCCCAACTGCTCCCCGGGCGCCGCAGCAAAACAATGGCTTCCCACTGCTCTGGGTGAGTGTTCAATACTTTGTGTGTGTGTTCACTGCTGTGTGTGTGCGCTTTGGATGGGTTAAATGTAGAGCGCTTATTCCGAGTATGGGTCACCATACTCGGCTACATGTCACATCACTTTCACTTTCACTTTCACTAATGTATTCGGGTTTTGTTTAACCCAGAAAAAAAAAAAATAATAATAATAAATAAATAAATAAATAAAAATATTTCAATGGCTCTGCAGTGCTGGGATTATGAGGCATAATAACAAAGAGCTGCAAAGTTTAATTCTTCACTCTGTTCTTGAAAATTTCTCCTACCTTGTTTCTCAGTCTGTATCTCTGCTGTTGGTCTGCAGCATTTTGGGCAGAAGTCACATCTCCCACTTATGTGGCAGTCAAAAATAACCATTAAGGTTATTGTTATTACACTTAAGATAAAGCTTGCGGAATAACCTAAAATCTGAAAGAACCAATAAATAAAGGAAAAATTAGATTAAAAAAATACTATTGACTTACTTTCTTCTGTGTAACAAAATATTTTGAGAAATGTCTTTTTTTTTTCCATATAATGGAAGTCAATCGACTCAGAATCCATTCAGAATAGCTTCTTTTTTGTTTCGCAGAAGAATGAAAGTCATGCAGGTTTGGAATATTATGAAGATGAGCAAATGATGATAAACTGTCATTTTGGGTGAACTATCCCTTCAAATGATTTATAACGAATTCATATGTAAGAACAGGAGAAAGAAACTATTTTTTTCCCTCTAACATTTTGGGTGGAAAAGAGAGAAAAAAATACTTTATGACATTAGGAAAACAGGAGTAGCTCATAGCACATGATATTTACCTGTGATTTATAAATATACTGGCGATTCAAATCTCGGAGCTCTGCCGCATTTCGCATGTCTTCATTGGGTTTACACCACGACCTGTTGAGCTCAACATCAAACACATAAACTCCCTTCCAGTCTGTCATGGCACAAGCAATATAATCACCATCAAGTAACAAGATGATGATCCACATTGCAGATGGCATCAGACAATGTGCTAAAGCTTTAGGCCAGTTCTGCCGAGTATCATTCTCTCTTTGAGAACAATGAAACCAATCATGTTTAAAAGGTCTTAAAACAAAATACATTAAAGCAAAAATAAAAAAAGGAGGACTAAGTAAAATAGATGTTGTTAGCCATATATTCAGATCATGTCTGCATGGGCATACAAAAACTTTTAGCTCCATCAACTCCTCAAATCCAATTAACGAAAGACTAATAGGGAAAGAGCTGAAAACAGGAATTTTTTGTAAAAAATCATGCATTAGAATTACAAACAATGGCAGATTCTTTGGGATGTTCGATGATGCTTTTGACTGCTTCTCTCTCTTGTGGTCTGTGGAAATGTCTGGAGTCTGATCCATGATATTTTTAAATGGTGGAAAGATCTGCTTAAACAAAGAAAAATATAATTCATCTACATCAGTAATTGAATAAAATAGTTCTGGGTACAAAAATATGCTCCAGAAAGTATATATATTAATGTATATATTAATGACTTACTCTTTGGGCTTGTCTTGTCTGTTGCGATGTGGTGTGCATTGATCTCCTTCTGCATCTACACTTGAAGGTGGCTGTGCACAAACAGGAAAGAAAACTGCTTATCTCAGAAACAACTTGCATTCTCAGAGAGAGAGAGAGAGAGAGAGAGAGAGAGAGAGAGAGAAAGAAGGAACCTCTAGACTGTTCTGAGTGTAAACCTGCTCTTATCTGTGAAGAGAATGGGGCACCAAATGGTGGACCTGCTAATTCTGGTGCCAATCGAGCTGTACAGTGCTGGGCTGTGCGCACAGGTCAGGATGTCAGACTCTCATGCCACCCTCATAGAGTCTGTTTCTGACAGTTTAGTCAGACACATGCACACCAGTAGCCTGCTGAAGGTAGTTTTTGAGGCCTCCTTTCACAAAGGAGCAGATGCTGTTCCTGCTGCTGGGTTGTTGTCTTTCTGTGGTCCTGTCCAGCTCTCCTTGTGTAATGGCCCATCTCCTGGTATAACTTCCTTGCTCTTGAGATTGTGCTGGGAGTCACAACAAATCTCCTTGTGAGGGCACGTATGGATGTGCCATCCTGGAAGAGCTGGACTACCTGTGTAACCTGACTGGGTTGTAAGTAAGTAATCAATACTCATACAAGAAGTAAGTAGAACCCTAACAAAACGAAACTAGAGACAAATCAGTCAGGAATGATAAGGAAGGGTTGTCTTGCTGTTTTCTCTCCAGTGCACAAAATATCTAAGTCTTAAAGGAATATTCCAGATTCAGAAAAGTTCTCAAACAACAATATAAGTGCATATGTAACATAATATATATATATATATATATATATATATATATATATATATATATATATATATATATATATATATATATATATATATAATAAATTGATTTCCACTTTCCCTCTCATTTTCTTTAAAAATGACAAAAAAAAATGGAGGGTTATATTAGACGTGAATAGAGTCGATCTTTGGAGGATTTAACTTTGTCCCCGCCAAATTTTTTTTTTTTTTTTTTTTTTGATTTGCCAGTCACCGCCAACATTTTTGTCAGAGCCTATGCTAAAGAAAAAAATAAAATAAAATCTAGCTTTATGCATTCTTTCAGTTGGACGCGTAAGTTTAAATCAGTGCTTCTATTGCTTGTTTCTGCTGCTTCTTTGTTTTTGGATCCAGATGCACTCTTTCAGAATATGTGTTTTTGTGCCCCATGCCATATAATAATGAAAGAGTTAAAAGCAGAAATGTGAAGCTTATATTTAAAAAGCACTTACACTGATTCTCATGTTAAAACTTCTGTATTATTTGAGTCAAAAAGCTGTTTAAATCATTTTTACAGCAACAAAGCTGTAATTTGATATAACTTTACACAGAAAAGTGTGTGAAGAGTGTTTTTTTTCTACTTGTTTTTCTTTTTTTCTACTCTAGAATCATCAGTCTTGTGGCTATACTGTACAATTGAGTATTTTAACAATGATGGATTTGGCCCCATTTGCTTCCATTGTAAGTGAAAATAAATTTTCACTCTGATGTTAAGAGACACACTTGTTTGGTCACATCCGTGATCTAATCTCATCATCTGTGTCTTGCAGAAAGTGTGCAATACTGAGCGTGCATGAGAAAAGTTTGTGCTGTAACCACAGTGCAATAAACCACATATCCTTTTACTGCAGATAATATCTTTTCTCACAAAAATGGCCCAACGCTTTATGCCTATTTGTGAAAATCTATAACCCAAAGAGTTTTGTATATTACTGTATCACTGACACAGTCTTAAATGGCTTACTTGTTTGTAACACACTGGTATTTGACTGTCTCTGTTTCTAGTTTTGTAGAACAGGTGGTGTCCTTGTGCCATCAGCCATCAGTGGGTGCGTCTCAATCAGCTCTCTAGTTCAGTAGTCAGGACACTGATCAGGGAGTCAGCCATTTAAAGGGCTGTCTCAATCACAAAATCCTTCCAGTCCACTGGAACGTTCACTTCCTGAAAAATCCCACAGTGCACCGCAAAAACTAGGGAGCATTGGTGCTCACTATGCTCCCTTACCGGAAGTGGGAAACATAAACCACACATGTCTGAAATCAGGCGAGAGTAGGCGACTGCAGTAGTGATAAGAATTGGTTAATGAACAACAACAAAAAAAAGTTATTTTATGCATTTAAATGGTTTCAACACAGTTTTACTCTTTTGATACAGGTACGTGTAATAAGATATTTATGGTATCACAAAACTAGTTGTTATAGCCACAGTTTCTTAGAGCACTAATTGAGATTGTAGATACAGTAAAGTGTCAAAGGTCAGTTTGAGAGATAGATGGCGGTAATGCACTTATAAGTCTGCGATCTGCCGTAAAGCAAGAAGAAGATGCGAATGCGCTCAGGACAGTTCAGACATTGCAGTGAAAATCGGAGGTAAAAAAAAACGATACATCCAAAAATTGCCCAAAGAGGTGAGAGTGGCAGCACTGTGGTGATTAATGGGCAATGAATGTCGACATATCTACAGTTACATTATTGTGCTGAGTGAGGAAAAAATGAAAGATCCGAAAGCTATACTTGATGCCTTGGGAGACTACTTCTAGCCCACAAAATAATGTGATCTGCAAAAGTTATATGTTCAGGTGCTACAGCCAAGCAGGAAGTGGATGAGCCTACAGACCACTTTCTCATGAAGCTGAAGGAACAAGCATCAACCTGTGAATACAGAGAAATCAAAGATGAAATTATTTGTGATGAAAAAAATCTTTTTTTTTTTTTTCTTGGGTATTGGGAAAGATTTATAGGGTGCTGATGTTTGATGCCAAGTAAAACTGAAAGCATTAACAAACATGCCTCTGGGTGTTATGTTGTATTTCAGATGATGCTTGATGATGCTCTTGGCTCTTAGCCTACTTGCTGTTTGTTCTATTCGAAAGACGTATTTATCATCCATTTTTACTTTAATGCAAACATTAATTTTAGATTTTTTTTTAGATAAATAGGAACGATCACATATATCACACAGAGATTGGACATGTCATGGTGTTTGGGAATATTCTTGCATAATTTAAAAACATAATTGCATGATATCAGATAAAAAAAAATAAATATATAATAAATAAAACAATTTAGAAGAGAATGCAACATCATGGTTGTTTGAACCAATGAGCATTAATCTGTGTCGTCAGCGAGTTGTTTCCAATCGCGCTTTTGGTCAGCGCAGCTGGAAAGAGCAACACCGACTGCATGGCCAACTCGCTGTTACAAGAGATTTTTGGCATATGTCAGCATGACATCAGAGCAAAGCGGATTGCCCTCTGCAGTGGTGGAGCCAGGATGTTTTTATAGGGGTGGCCAGGGAGGGGTCAGCAATCAGTCTGGGATGGCACAGAAAACTTCATTATTTCAATATAAAAATGTGGTTGACTATAAAGTATTGGACTGTTTTAGTGCCTAAAACACAAGCTGAATACATTTAATTTCTACTAAATTGTATTTGAGATATTTGTGAATTAGATCAAGTAATGCTGAGTGAATATGACAATTTGTGTATTATTCCCCACCTCCAGGTATTTTAATAAAGGGGCTCAATATAGCTTTATTGCTTAGTTAGCTTGCAGATAGTGATAAGAATTGGTTAATAATAATATAGAAAAAAGGATGGAAGTCAACAGCACATAAATGTCAAATTGTAAACTTAGTTATTTTATGTATTTAAATGATTTTATTTTCGATTATACATTATAAAATAAAGAAAGTGCATGTTTTCTAGTATAAGTGCACTGTGTTCATATTTACTTGTGCATTAAATTACAAAAAAAAAAAAAAAACCGCTTGCGCCATATTGTGATTTTGAATTGCGCAATATTTTAGTACATGTATTTGAGAGACATATTTTTACGTAATGCTATACAAAAATGAAGCACTAATTGCCTTTTTGGTAATTTCACGACTTAACTGAAGACAGTTTTTTTTTTTTTTTTACTCTCAAAGCTGTGTTGGGAGTAAACTCTACTTCCATTATATGACTTACAGACTGCAACGGTTTGAGTTAAATATCTTTGTTTGTCTTCTACTGAAGAAACAAACTCACCTACATATTGGATACACTGGGGTTAGGCAAATAAACATCAAATTTTCATTTTTGGGTGAACTATCCCTTTAATAAAGATGCAGATTGTCTTAGCTTAGGCTTTTTTATTGCATATTACTCAAACATGGTGTAAGAAGCGGCACTAGATCCCGAACATGACCTCGAACAGCATTCCTGCCCCCGAGGGCATGTGATTTGAATGTTTGAAATTGGAGGTGGGGGTGGGAGTTGCTGTTATGTTTAGTTTGATGTGAATTTAGTGTTGTCTTCAGTTACATTATTGTGCTGAGAACAGAAAGCTATACTTGATGCCTTGGGAGACTACTTCTAGCTAGTCAGGTGTTGCAGCCAAGCAGGAAGTGGACGAGCCTACAGACTGCTTTCTCACGAAGCTTAAGGAACAAGCATCAACCTGTGAATATAGGGAACTCAGAGATGAAATGATTAGTGTTGTAAAGATTCTTGGGAATCATTCATACAGGAATGTTGACTCCAACATGTTAACAGAGGTTTGGGTGAAATACATTATTTCAGTTTCATATGAATCTGATTGACTTCACTCCAGAAGAATTTTAAATAGTCCATGGGCTATAAGAGATAGAAACAGCCACAAGAATATTAAAAAAAACCTACCAAATCTATATGTACGTCAGATGATGCTTGATGATGTTCTTGGCCCCATTTTACTGAGCTCTGGTGTTGAAGGTTTTGCCATTTACCTGATTTTGTAAATTTAATTTTGTTTGTTTGTTCAAAGGTGTGGTCACATTAGAGATATATTTTAGTGAACATTTTCAAGTCATCCACTGACCATTGCTTTCTGTTGGTCGGTGCACCAGATTCCTATAAATAACTAAATTTCACCCATGAAATGTTAAAGAGCACCAGCAAATGTGACCACACATTAAGGCCCTTACAGTATCTAATAAAAAAAAAGAAAAGAAATCTTCACATCAGGTTTCTGTATTTTAAAATTGTATATATATGCATTTTGTATTAATGTGAGGTTGAGCTAAAATAATGACTTTTTGGTGTCTCTTAAATTGTATTTCAAAGGCACATCTTCATAGTATGTCTGCACTATACTCAAGTGCACCATGAGATTACTGATTGTATGTTATGCAAACAGCACCACAGGTAGTTCAGGGAGAAGCGGAAATGTAGTGCATCAAATTTCAGTTAGATCATACACCCATTCTGAAGTATCTGCCCATTATGGTTAATATGCTATATTTAAGCAGGGACCAGTGGAATCACATCAGACAGCAGAACAGCAGATAATCTAAACAACTGTTCACTGCATCACCTGATAACAAATCTAGAAGACATATATTTCTTCTTTTCTGAGAAGCTAGACAGACATCGATCATTTCCATTTGAAAGGTAATGTCCTTTTTACTATTAACTTGATATGGTGTAACATTATTCTTGTGTGTTATTGTCAAGTTTAATTTATTGTAACATATTAAGTGATAAAAAAAAAATCTGATGCAGATATAATTAATATATGTGTGTGTGTGTGTGTGTGTGTGTGTGTGTGTGTGTGTGTGTGTGTGTGTGTGTGTGTGTGTGTGTGTGGAATTAAAATATTGTTCTGCTTTAAATGCTACAGTAGTGTGTTTTTTTTATTTTTTTATTTTTGTCTTTTTTTTTTCTATTATTTACTACAAAGTGGTACAAGTTTGGGATAAACTCTCTCTAAGCATTTTGCCTGCACATGTTAGTCATTCAGTTGTCTGAAACCTTGAGTCAGATGGGTTAGAAAAGCATAAGATCACACAGGGTTCCACTTTTGAGATCACCTTTAAAATAGCTTCTTTATTGGTATTTATAGTTCTATGAAGAACTTTTAACATTTATCATAACCTTTCCATTGCACAAAATGTTCTTTACAAGTACTAATAAATGAATGTATGAACTCATTTAAATCTATATTTATATAGATAATAAAAGCTTGTTTTTGATGATGTGAATAATAATTGCTTCTTTTTCAATGAAGGAATCTGGACACAATGGCAGTTGCTCCGAAGAAGACACACCAGAATTATTTAAAGAGTGTCCATGGCATTCTAAAAGGAACTCCTGTTTTTTCGACTTTTCCATTGAGTCTTTTGTTTGTTGGATTGGAGAAGCTGATTGAAATAGAAATGTTTTCATGCCCATGCACAGACATGCTAAATAAATTGCTAACAGTGTCCATCTTCACTGGACCTGCTCTTTTTACGTATGCTTTAATGTTCCTCCTTTTAAGACCTTTTAAACATACTGCAAGCTTACAAAAGAAAACTCTGTATAACGGTCCTAAAAAATTTCTAGCGTGTCTAATTCCACCTATACTTGGGATCATCATCTTGTTAGTTGATGGTGATTACTTTGCTTGTGCCATGACAGACTGGAAGGGAATTTATGAGTTTGATAAGGCGATCAACAGGTCTTGGTGTAAACCTCCTGAAGGGACACAAAATGTGACAGAGCTGAGAGGTCTGACTTGGAAACATGTTCATCAATCTCAGGTAAATATATGCTGTATGAACTATTCTGATATACTCTATAGTATTATAAGTCGACTCTTTTGCTTAATGGTTTATTTCACAAAATGGAAGAATTCATTCATTCATTCATTCATTCATTCATTCATTCAGTCAATCATTCATTCAATCATTCATTCATTCATTCCAGTGTGCCGGGTATGTCTTGATCTCTGTCTTCAGTGCCTTGATGATTGTCTTTTTGGGTATTCATGACTGCTGCATTCGTGGGAGATGTGATTGCTGCCCAAGTCGACTGTTATGTTTATTTGTTTGAGGTGTGATTGCTGCCCAAGTCGACTGTTATGCTGCAATTGAAATGTAGAGGTAATGAATGTGATAGATTTGTAAATTTTTTATAAAGGTGTTTGGTATTTTATATATATTTTTGTTTTGTAATATTTTTATAATGTTGTTGTAATGAATTTGTGTGTTTTGTATAAATTCTTACAAAAAAATAAAAATAAATAAATAAATAATAATAATAATAATAATAATGTTTCATTAAATGCATGTTATTCTCATGCTTGGTGACGGTAATAAATGTATATACTATTTCAGAGTATCAATAATATTGGTGTTTATGTGCCTGTCAGCTATCATTTCTTAAGAGCAGGGATGTGCAATCCTGTTCCTGGAGGGCTGGTGTCCTGCAAAGTTCAGCTCAAACCCCAATTAAATACACATTAACTAATCAAGGTCTTACTAGGCATACTAGAAAGTTCCAGGCAGGTGTGCAGAGACAAACTGGAGCTAAGTCTTTTCAGGACACTGGCTCTCCAGGATAGAGTATCGACACCCCTGCTTAAGAGTCTAAGATTATAATTACCTGAATTATATAGAAATGATTATACTGCATGAAATTTATTTTTAATATTTGTAAATGTGACCCTGGACCACAACACCAGTCTTAAGTCGCTGGGGTATATTTGTAGCAATAGCCAAAAAATACATTGTATGGGTCAAAATTATAGATTTTTCTTTTATGCCAAAAATCATTAGGATATAAGCAAAGATCATGTTCCATGAAGATATTTTGTAAATTTCCTTTTGTAAGTATATTAAAACACATTTATTGATTAGTAATATGCATGGCTTAGAACTTCATTTGGACAACTTTAAAGGCGATTTTCTCAATATTTTGAATTTTTTGCACCCTCAGATTCCAGATATTCAAATAGTTGTATCTCAGCCAAATATTTTCCAATCCTAACAAAGCATACATCAATGGAAAGCTTATTTATGTAGCAATCTCAATTTCCAAAATTTGACACTTATGACTTTGTGGACCAGGGTCACAAATGTCCAGTGTGTTTTCATGTAGAATGGGGTAGAAAACTTGTCTCATTTTGTTAATCTAATGAATATTTCTCTGGCTCTCACAGTTATATAAAGATATAGGAATGTTTTCAACAATATATATTTGAATCTTACTAAACCAATTCCAGATTATAAACTTTATAGTCACTGGGATTTGAGACACCAAGCCTTCTATTTTTTAATTTTAATTCTTTCACTTTAGCTTACACTTTAAAAATGACTTTTTAATGCCATTTAAAAATGCCTCATACATTTATTCTATATTGTATTTATCTATACTGATCACTGGAAATGTAAGTTAAAAGACAATTCTTTTTAATGGTTAAAATGACAGTGATTGTGGTTTTAACATTGTATTGTTGCTGTATTACAATTAAACTTATTGTGCACACATCAATGCTTGTGCATAAGCAAATTTATTTTTGTAAAATGTCCATGTCCATGCAACGAGACACAAGCATTCCAACTTCAGGCCTGTGATGAAACTGAATAGCATCATCTTTCTTAGACCTGCTCTTCTAGCTCTTACTGTAATGATTTTCATTCAAAAGCCTTCCAGATGTTCATATTACTGTAATTTACAATGTAATTAATTTTTTGATAATAATAAATATTTTTTTCATACAAGGTTTCCCCAAAAGATAATTATTTTTATCCTTTTAAGATTTTACGTTTACATCACATTTGTATAAACCTGTAACATTTCTTTACAAAAACATTTTACTTATTGATTTGTTAATGGTATTAACTCGCAGAAATACCCTGTGTACCAACCAAGCGGCAACCTCCCACTCTATCCCATGAAGCACATACGGGAGTGACTTAAACTGCAATTCATTGACTGGCCGCAAAAGGGAGTCAATCTCATGGACTCCCCATGTTAAAATGCCCAACTTTACAGCCTGGTTCAAATAATGAGTTTGGTCTATATAGCTAATTTTGCCCTTCATGACATCTGTGAGGGGGTGAATTTTTTATATAACTCATCTATTTAAATCATCCATTATTCTGCATAATTAAGGGCACAGTCACTTGAGTGACAGGTGGATTGCCGCTGCTGTCACCACTGTTGGGCTAGGTGGGCGTGGTTTCAGCAACCAGCTCCCGCCTTTTTGCCCATTTTTGATTATCCGGGAGTGACGCGTGGTGATACGCTGCCAAGATGGCGACGGCCCGCCCCGCCTACTTTTGGCTTCAAAAATGCAGAAACCTATGGGTGACGTCACGGACATTACGTCCATGTTTTTATACAGTCTATGGTACCAACTCACGAACCCCCTGCAATTCCCTCACGAACCACCAGGGGTTCGCGAACCCCACTTTGGGGAATCCTGCGGTATAGGGTAAGGAGCTGTTATTACTTATTATTCATATTACATTTTTTTCACTATAATTTAATATTAAATATACTCAAGCCTGTACAGTGATTTTTATTGGCATCAACAAAATATTTTGGATATCATATCCAAAAGTAGTGTAATGTTTTTCCAATGAGTGGGTGGGTTACTTCCAAGCCCCAGCCTTTCTCGTGAAACCAACACTGAAGTGACTAAAACTGCAATTCATCGACTGGCTGCTAGAGGCTGGCTCCAAAAGGGAGTCAGTCCCATAGACTCCCTATGTTAAAATGGCCAATTTTACAGCAGAAAAAAATGTGTTTACAGCCTGGTACAAAAAGTGGTTTTGATCTATATAGCTAATTTTGACAACTGTGAGGGGGATTTTTTTTTATATATATATATATATATATATATATATATATATATATATATATATATATATATATATATAACTCATCTGTTTAAAATTTAATAAGCCTTAAAGTTCTGAATAATAAACGGCGTGGCCACTTGAATGACAGGTGGATTGCCACTGCTGTCACCACCATCGAGCTCGGTGGGCATGGTTTCATCAACCAGCTCCCGCCTCTTTGCCCATTTTCGATTATCCGGGAGTGACGTGCGGTGCCATGCTGCCAAGAAGGTGACAGCCCGCTCCGTTTGCTTTGAGCTTCAAAAACGCTCTTCAGAAATCTACGGGTGACGTCATGGAAACTATGTCCATGTTTTTATACAGGGTTTTGTTTGATTTGAGGTTGAAAAACGCTCTTCAGAAATCTACGGGTGACGTTCCCCTACAGTGTATGGTTATTGCTTAGAAACCAAAAAATTTTAATGCAGATGCAGGAACTACCAGTAACTGACAGCATATCACAATAGGCAGGAAAAGAAAACACAAGAGTAAGTCTAAAAACATCAACTTTGAATATAAACATGTATAAAGCTTGCTTAAATGTAATAGCAATTTTGGCTATAATAAAACAAGTGTTGATTTAATCATTTGTTTTACTGTGGAATGATGAAAACACACGTCTTTAGCAACGCTTTTGAAAATATTTCTGGCTCTCTGTGCCATGATAGTTGATGAATAAAAGAAATGCAGAAATACAGGTGATTCCAAGAGGTTTTTTTTTTTGTTGTAGGAGAAACTTTGTAGAAGATATACAGTATTTCTACTGAACTGCACAGGTTTTATATCATCCAGAAATATTTTGTTTTATTTATTTATTTACTTTTTGCCAGCAGAATGGCAAAGGATTGTGCAATTAGTAGTACACTTGAAGATTATATAAGCTAATTTAACACACAGGTCCCACATTTATTTTATACAAAACTGAAAACAATAATTTATTTACTAAAATCACTAAAACTGTTTTCTTTATTGAAGGGGATCTTCCACCATGTAAAAATCTTGTGGAAAAGCCTACAGATGTTTCCATGTACAGTGTGCGTCTTGCTCTGTTGTATACAAGACAAGCTGCCTTTAAAAAAATATTTAATACCAAATGAATATGAACCAACCTTGTTATAATTCATAATTTATATGAGTTGACCAGCAAGATTGTAAGACCCTTTGACTCCCAAATAACCAAAATAAATGTATTAAGTAAGGAATAATTGATGACGGACCATTGAATTATTCGAAAATAATGCACGGGGTGGTGATGCGGCCTTGAATCTGACTGGTGCAAGTACTTTCAGGGAAACGCACGGCTAAAGTAGTTCCAGGCAGGTCTTGAACACATTACATGTTCATATCACTTCGCCAAATGATTCAAGTTATTTCAAAGGTACTTACAGCTTACAACAGCAAAAGAACCAAACCCTGCAATGACACTGATGAAGCAAATTGTAGTGTAGTAAACAATATGATAAAAATGACAAATTATTTCCATATTTTTGCCACAAAATTACGTTTTATTATGTACAGAAAACACATACCCTCTTTCTCCCACTCTCTCTCATACAAACACATACACTGATCTCTGGATCGCTCATGTGTTCTAAGATTTTATCTGAAATGTTAATGGTCTTTTTGGGCAGGATAAGTGATGTATTGAAATCGTTAATGTAGGTGTGTCAGCTGCACACTTGCCGACACAGGTTTTACTAGCATTATGTATTTGTTGAATTAATCATCAATTTAACCAATGTTTAAATCATTACCTACTTAAAAATGAATTCTTTTAACAAAATAATTTTTGAAACATTTGCAGTCAAATCATAAAATTAATAAAAACACTATAACAAAATTACATAGTGAAATAAATGTACAAGGCGAATTAAGGTATATGTGTATAAAAAGCATAATTCAGATTTCAGAATGAGCACTTTGTCATTTTTAATACATATGTTGAGGATGTCATTGGTCTCATGGTTTTTATGTTGTTTTTATGTTTTTTATTGTGTTGTTGTTGTGTTTGACTTTTTAATACGCAGGGGAAATTCCTGACATTAAACAAATATGTTAGCCGCTTACATGTTTAGGATGTTTGCGTTGTAAGAATGTACAGATACTTCAG
Source organism: Cyprinus carpio (assembly GCF_018340385.1). Taxonomy (NCBI): domain Eukaryota; kingdom Metazoa; phylum Chordata; class Actinopteri; order Cypriniformes; family Cyprinidae; genus Cyprinus; species Cyprinus carpio. The sequence goes on along the minus strand of NC_056593.1, from coordinate 7,163,794 downwards.
ATATAAAAATGCTGACTTGTTAGGTGAGGTTTTGGATGAGAATACTAGGGAATACTAATATGGCTTCACTTTTATGACACCATGAGGAATCCAGCTCTCTATTATAGATGAGTGAAACAGACAAACACTGGCTCACACGGAAACACGCGTACAGAAACTTGTTGTCAGTTTAGCAAGTTAAAAGCTACCTGACATTTCTCACTAGTGAGGTAATAAATAGCGCTGTTCTTGAAGCAGATGAACTTCTTGAACAGTTTAGCTATTCATAGAGATGCTGCCGCCAAACACCTGAGAGACGTATAGATTCAGTAATAAACACAAGCTTAAACCTGCTCTCTCTCTCTCTCTCTCTCTCTCTCTCTCTCTCTCTCTCTCTCTCTCTTCTCTCTCTCTCTCTCTCTCTCTCTCTCTCTCTCTCTGTTATTACTGCATTAGCATTAGTCTGCCATCAACGGCTCAAGCTCTAAAATTATGTTTTGGAATTAGCAACGAGGCATTGATCAGGCGCATAAGAAACTAATCCTACTCGCAAGAGGTTTTTAAGTACAAAAATCTGGTGAATACATTGAAATATAACATCTGAAGAATCTAAAATTAGTCTTTAGGTGTGTCAACCATGCTATAAGTGGAATAATTGACTCCGGTCAGTTGAATTATTGGAAAATAATGCACACCCAAGGTGTAACGCCCACTTCAACGCATCACCACCTCGGGTGTGCATTATTTTCTAATAATTCAATGGCCCATCGTCAATTATTCCTTATTCTTTAAATGTGTGTTCAATTATAATTTGTTTTAAATGCATATTATATGTTTTTTTTTTAATTTGGAAAGTTAACAATCCTGTAAATTTGATCATAGTTAATTATTGTAATATTGTGAAATGGTTGTTCTTAAATGGTTGCGGCTAAAATCATACTGTCAAAAATGGCTTGTCATGTTGCTCACTGACAGTTTTGTTGTTTGTGAATTTGTCTGCTGGTAAAAAAAAAAAAAAAAAAAAAAATAGATATATTATCTTTCTGCTGTAAATACAAAAGATATGAAACCACTTAAAATACTTATTGTACATAAATATAGATAGATTTCCATAAAGATTTCACAAGATTTCTCCCTTGCCCCTTCAGGGGGCTGTGCATGATTATTTGTAATCTACTGAATAATTGATTTGTTAAATCTAATGAACAATTGTGTGTCTGATTGGTCAACTCTACAACAAGACAGGTCTGTATAGCAGCAGTTCTTAATTTAGACAGTAAATAGGTGTTATTGATTGCTTGATATGACCGTGATGCAGCCATAATGATTGATAAAGACGATTTTCCATAGAAAATAGCAGGAACAGTTTACTGAATGAAAACAGATCAGACGGACCTACACTGTAAACATGCATGGTTTAATTTGCTCAAAAACATGTTTTGAAAGTTGACTTACCTAACTACTATTGTACAGGTATACTGATAACTGAACTGAGTGAATTTAACTTAAAAAATTTCAGCCCTTCAAATATTTCTTTGAAGTTTAATATACAACAAAGTCGATTTAACTTAATATCATTTGAGTATCAATTACTTAATTATATGGTAACACTTTGCAATAAGGTTGTATTAGTTAACGTTAGTTCATTCATTTATTTATTTGTTGTTTTTCATGTTAAACTTATTCGTATAATAATGTTAATGCATTAGTTAACATTAACTAACAATGAACAACGCATCTGTTCAGCATTAATCAATCTTTGTTCATGTTAACTTATTCGTATTTTTTTTAATGTTAACTTACACATTTACTAATGCATCTCTTCACATTAACATTAACTAGTTAACGCTGTGGTTAAAGCATTAGTTAAAATGAACTAAAAATGAACAACGGATCTTGTTTAATTATTCGTATACTAGTGCATTAGTTCATGTATTAGTTAACATGAACTAACAATGAACTATGCTTGTCGATAGCTTTAATTATAATACAGTATGTACACATACATTTATTTAGCAGCTAACACACAATGGATAAACAATACTAACTCCCCATTTGGACACTGATTTGGGCTATTGGTGTTGTGGTCTCTGTTAAGCCTTAATTGGCATTAAGACAAGTACGCAGGAGTTATCACGCTGAGCTTCTTTACTAGCGAGTTCTTTTACACACAATTCACAACGTTAATTGGCTACCAGCCATACAACAGTGGAACATACCAACAACACGAACTGTATGGGGGCGTGCTGGACAGAACCACTCACTGCATATACTACATCCCCCCCTTCTTAAGCTATAAACAAAATATTAATCCGACATAAAGCAAGGAAAGTATGCTGAAAATATCACCAGTGTATAAAATAAACTTCTTTGCTATGAACAAGCAATAGTAACACTAATCTCGCATACTTAAGTAAGCACATAATCCTTAAACCGTGCCGGTTGTCTGACGATACGTCCGGCTCTCGTGTATTCCGGACGTTGCACACTCCTTTTCATATCTTGAGGGGGCTCTATTTGAGCAAGATTTGGGAACAGTGTCGTTGCTCAAGTCATTGTCAGTGTCCATGGAACAGTCAGGTTGTGAGTCACATTTGATTGACCTGTCGGGCCTGAGGTGCCGTCTGTTTCCTGCGGTAAATTGTGCCCGATGATGTTGACAAACGTCGTATGAGCGGGGCTCTTCTCGGATACTGACAACTGTGGCTGGTTTCCATGCGTTTTCTGATTCTCATATATACTCTCTGTCCCCCCTTGAAGGCTGGAAGTGGGGCTGCTGTTCTATCGTACCATCTTTTTTGCTGTGATTGAAGATGCTGCAGCGCTTCCTGGATGTGCGTAGGTATAGAAGGTTTGCAGAACAGCTTTGCTGGCCGGGTAAAGTGGAACGTAAGACTCTGCCCATTAGGATCTGGGGCTGGGGAGTATTTGAGACCAGTGACAGGAGTGTTGCGGATAGTCAATAAAGCTAGGTGAGGGTCAGTGCCAGACTGAGCAGCAGTTTTCAGCATCGATTTGACAGTCTTTACGGCTCTCTCGGCCATGCCATTGGACTGAGGAAGTTTGGGCTGGAGTGTGTGATGTTGAAACCCCAGTCAAGAGCAAATCGAGCAATTTCAGCACTGGCAAAGGGTACATGATCTGCAATCAGGGTCTCAGGCACACCATGTCTTGCAAACACTGTTTTGAAATGTGCTATCAGTGAGGCTGACGTTTTTGTCTGACAGCTTTAGGACTTCTGGATATTTAGAGAAATAGTCCCACAATCAGAAGAAATGAACGTCCTTGTAAGTCAAAAATGTCAGCAGCTATTTTCTGCCAGGGTCCCGTTGGAACTGGATGTGAGATAAGTGGCTCCTTTTGATTTTCAGGACGACTCTCTTGACAGAAACTACAGGCTTCCACCATCTGACGTAAGGCTTTAGTGAGTCCTGGCCAGTAGAAGCATGATCTGGCGTGTGCTAGAGACCGCTGTATACCCTGATGTGCAGCATGAAGTCGTTTTAGCACTTCTGGTCGCAGTGCACGAGGTACGATGATGCGATCATCATTCATGAGTAGCTCATCATCTATGCTAATAGTGTGTCTGACTGGCCAGTAAGCTAGAGCAGCCAGTGGGACATTTTTCTTTCTGTCCGGCCATCCTTGCTCATGTAGCTGCTGTATCAGTTGAAGCTCAGGATCTGACTGTGTGGCTTGTTGAATCATATGCATGATGTTACCACCAAGGTGATTCTCCATTCAGTGCATAGACGACTTTCTCTTCACTCAGGTCTAGACTCTCCGTTGCATCAGACTGGATGTATGCTCTGGACAGTGTGTCAGCGATATGCATCTGGTTGCCTGGAGTGTAAACAATGTGGATGTCATACCTTTGTAGCTGGAGCAGCATTCTTTGAAGGCGTGCTGGTGCTGCGCCTATGGGTTTGGAGAATATCGCCACAAGTGGTTTGTGATCTGACTGAACTCTAATGGGTACACCATAAACATGCTGGTGGAACTTTCTCAAAGCGAATACTATGGCCAGTAGCTCTTTTTCTATCTGGGCATAGTTCTTTCAGCGGCAGATAGTGCTCTCGAAGCATATGCAATTGGTTGCTGTGTTTCTGCATTAGAGCGGCCCCCAAGCCGTCTTTTGAGGCATCTGCCTGCACTTCTATCGGCTCCTTTGGGTCGAAATGTCCAAGGACAGGTGCAGTTGCTATGGCTGTTCTGAGTTTTTTCAAGTGCTAACTGCTGTTCAGGATGCCATTGCCAGTCTATGTCTTTCCTTAGCAACAGTCTGAGTGGTGCAGTGAGGGTGGCTTCGTTGGGAATGTATTGCGACAGATAGCGTGTCATACCAAGCAGACACTGAAGTGCTTTTCTGTCAGTGGGAGGGGGAAGCTGTGATATTGCTGATACCTTTGATTCATCAGGTTTCACTCCATCCGATGTAATGACGTGGCCTAGGTAAGTCAACTCGTTGACCATATATTGCAGCTTGTCTTTGTTGAATTTCACATTTAAACTCAATGCTCTGTTCATCACTTTCTCTAGGATGACATCATGCTCCGCTTTGGTGGATGCCACTATGATCATGTCATCAGCCACCATGAAAACACCTTCAATGTCCCCAAAGCTTTCTGAATTCAAGCGCTGAAATACCTCGCTCGCTGACTTTATGCCAAAAGGCATGCGATGAAAACGGTACCTGCCCCACGGCGTGTTGAAAGCACAGAGATCTGCTGACTCCTCATCTAGTTGAATCTGCCAGTAGCCGTCCTTCTCATCCAGGATGGTGAACAACGTTTTGCCGGCTAGCTTTACTCCGTATGTCCTCCAGATTGGGAATATTGTAGTGCTGGCGGAGTATGGCCTTGTTTAGGTCTCTGGGGTCCAGGCAGACTCTCAGTGCGCCGTTCTTCTTTTCTGTAATGCAGAGACTGCTAACCCATGCAGTAGGTTTAGACACTTTGCTTATGACACCCCTTTTCTCCAAGTCATCTAGTGCAGGGGAGCCCAACCTTTTTTGAACAAAGATCTACTTTTAGATTTATCAGTGTGCCGAGATCTACCACTCCAAAGAGAAAGCCAGTTGCTACTCACAGCGCATCTACAGATTTAATATGCTCAAAACAAACAGAAAAGTAGCTCTAATCCATATATAATAAATCTGTTGTGAATCAGAAGGCAGAGACAGATCCATTTGCAACAATTTATTAAACAGAAGCTCCAGGCAAAGGTCAATATCTGCATAGATAGACAGTTTCAGGGATCAAACAGAGGCGAGTCGAGAACCAGGCTTTGGGTCAGTAGGCAGGCAGAAGAACAATCAGAATCCAGAAACAGGCTAGGGTCAATTGGTAGTCTGCAGACAATCAGAGAGATCAAGGGTCAGAGATATGGGCAGGCAAGGATAACCAGAAACGCTCAGACATGCATAATAACAAAAAACATATATAATAAAGTTGTTTCTCTACCTTAGTGGGACCTCTGGCACTGGGAGGAGGCAGCTAGTTTCTCGTAGTCAGGGCAGTAAGAAGCTGGTTGCAAGCCTTAAGCAGGCCAGAAGGTGGTCATCAGTCATTGTAGATCTGTACTTTGACTTGATGATTTTCATGTGAGAGAAAGCACACTCACACAAGTAGGTTGACCCCGAAAAGTGCTGTCAAGTTGAAAGCACATTTTCTGAGGTTGTGATACTTTTGTTCAGTCAGTAAGTTCCAGAACTCTCCATTCATGTCAGATGCTTGCCCTGGATTTGATATCAATGTCATTTTGCAGTGTGAGAATCTCATTTCTCAACAGCAGTGTTATCTAAGTGAAACAGTGATACAATTTTGGAGGCAATAAAATCCACATCAATACTTGGACCAAATGGAAAACACAGATAGCTGGCAACAGGCTCGATGGATCCAAAATCTGTAAAGCGCCTCTCAAATTCTAACAAGATGCTCTGAACTTGCTCATCAAAACGTGCACTGTCAAGCTGCACAAAGTCTTTGCCCTGATGCTGAAGTTCTGCCTGCATGTGAGGAAAGTTCCGTAGGTCATAGCGTTGCAGCCTATTTGAAAGCAGTTGTAGCTTGCTTTTAAATGTGTTTACTGCACTGATCATGTTGATTACATGTTTGTCTTTACCCTGCAGCTCTAAATTAAAATCATTCAGCAGGTCAGTGAGATCTGTCAGGAACGCTAAATCCAATAGCCACTGGTAGTCCTCTAGCTGGGCATATTCTGAATGTTTCGAAAGCTTCAGAAAATCTTTGATTTCAGGCAACAACTCTGAGAATCTCACTAAAAATTTACCTCTACTCAGCCATCTAACATCTGTGTGCAGCAACAGGTCTGTGTGTTCTGCACCGGTCTCCTCCAAATGAGCACGGAATAACCTTCTCTGTAGACTCCTGGCCCGAACGGAACACACAATCTTCATTGCAACATCCATCACTTCTTTCATGTTTAAAATCTTACTACATAATGCCTGCTGGTGGATTATACAGTGGTAATATTAAGGGTGTGGGGGATATTTTCTCTGTTTTTGCAATGCAATGAATCCACTGGTACGGCCCACCATTGCTGGAGCACCGTCCGTTGTGATAGAGATGAGTTTGAAGAGGGGCAATTGGGTCTTGTTGACAAATTCCATGAAAGCTTGGAAAATATCTTCGCCTCTTGTGTGTCCTTTCAATGGTAAAATGGTGAGCAGCTCTTCTTTTGCACCCATGTCTCCAAAAACCATTCTAATGAAAACACATAGTTGTGCCACATCAACAACATCAGTTGACTCGTCGAATTGAAGAGAAAAACATTCGCACTGTTCAACATCCTTCCTTAACTGCTCCTCGACATCCTCTGCCATTCCCTCACATCGCCGTGTAACAGTGCCACGGGATAATTGCACGTCCTTAATGGCAGCTATGATGTCACTTTTATTCTTAAAGTCACCAAAAAGTGCGTCTGCAGCCTCGACAAACGCTTCTTTCACAACTTCGCCATCCTTGAAAGACTTCTTGTATTTTGCAAGAACATGACTGACACGATAAGATGCTATAGTTGCAGCCTTACCCTTGGTGTTTGGCCTGGTAAAAATGGACTGCTGTGCTGCTAACTGCCCCTTCAATTCCCGGACTTTTCGGGTGCGTAGAGCTGATTTAGCCGGAAAATCTGCGTCATAGCTTTTGTGCACGGTCTTGAAATGCCGCTCCAAATTGCCCTTCTTCGGTAAGGCCACGCTTGAATTGCAAATAAGACAGATGGACTTCGAATTTGAATAAACAAAAAAGTAATCCTCTTCCCAGTCAGAATGAAAATGATATGTTTTCGTTTTTTTTGGCTTCTGCCATAGTTGTGTTTTATTTTGCTGACGTCGCGACTCGCAGCTCTCTCAACGTCTCCATAGTAACAGTGAGTAGTGGCGCGAATGAGGTGAACGTCTGGAGCTCGCATATGTGAAGAGCCGACTCTATTTTTAAAAAATACAGCCTATAGAAATTAAATAATTATGTAATAATGAAATATTGAATTATTTTATTTAAAATAATAGTGTGTGTTCATGCAAGTTATAATGCTAGAGTGCTGGTTATAACATGTCAATAAAGAAGAGAGAAAAAGAGGGACCAGTTTAATCCTTTCAGTTATTTTTCTGAATATTTATTATTTTTTTCTTTAATATGGGTTCTATTATATTATTGTTTTGAATGTTGTTTCTATACATTAAAAAGATGTAATTTAAATGGAAAGGTTTAGTATTTTTTAAATAACAAATCAAGGCATTTTAAAAAAATGTTAGACATTGTGAGTATGATTTTGTTAAATCATTTAATTAGAATTGTTTTCACACCTATCATAGTCAAAGTCATAGTTAAAACATTTGTTTTTTAAAAGAGCCGTTTGTGACCCAGAAGAGCCGGCTCTTTTCAGTGAGCTGAGTCAACAAGCCGGAATGCCAGCGAGTCCCTATTAATAATGTAACGTGCCTAGCTAAAATCCTGGCTGAATTCAGATTAGCGTCCTAACATACTACTCTTGCTATTTCTGACATATATGTATTTGAAATAGTATGAGTATGTTATTATGCGATATCGAATTCAGCCCATAATTTCTTCACTGTTATTTTTTTTTTCATAAATGGTCAAACTTTATGTATGTCAGTTAATTTTACAAATATTTAACAACCAATGAAAAGCATTAAAACATCTTGTGTTAAATCTTGTTACTCGATTAGACTGTCAATACAAGCAAACCTCACAGCTCAAAGCTCCTCGTAGCTCCGCCCCTCCTCCTCCGGCCAGCGCATAGCTGAACGTAATCAGTGATCTTGTAAGATTAAATAAAGAACTGTTTTTTTAAATAAGTACAGCGTTTTCTTTACTCAAGAAATACTATGTCTATAAAGGTTAATATTTTATGTTTTTGATGTCTGAGACCCGGGAGCGGTGAAGAGAGAGAAAGGGCAAACCAGAGTACAATTTACTCTCGCGATCGACTGGAAAGCAGTCCGCGATCGACAGGTCGACCGCGATCGACAGGTTGGGTACCCTTGATCTAGTGTCTCTTTAAGTCGGTCATGGACTGCATATGGTATCTTCCTGCAGCCGTGTATTACCGGAGGAATGGACGGGTCAGTGTGAATATGGTGCAATCCTGGAAACTGGCCCAAACCTTGAAACACTGATGCATAGCGGCTGAGGAGCTCAGTCTTTGTGGTGGGTGATGATGGTGCGAGAGCGTCTACTTTTCGTATGAGGTCCAACTGCACACATGCCTGTCTCCCCAGTAGGGCTATATCTGATGCTGTAGTCACAAAGAACATCATGTCAGTTGTTTTGTTTTTAGCATGCACATGGAGTTTAACAACACCTTCTGGTTTAATGCGGGTGCCTCCATACGACACAAGCACTGTGTTTGTCTTTTGGATGTTCACAGAAACCTGAAGCTGATCAATGATTTTCTTTGGAATGACATTTGCTTTCGGCGCCCGTGTCGAGCCTTGAAGTTGACAACTGTGCCTGCTATACTCAGTTTTTGTGTGCCAGCCTGTATCTGATGTGTGTGAGTGAACTACCGAACCCACAAACAGTGCGTCTATTCCAGATATCTCAGTATCTATGTCAAGCGCGTCCATTTTGGGTATAGATTTGCACACTAGTGTGAAGTGGTTCTTTTTGCCACATTTTTTGCATACTTCATTATAGGCAGGGCACTGTCTTGGCATGTGAATGCGTCCGCATTTGCCACAATTTTTAGAATGTGCTCTAGTTGGCGCTGTCATTTGTTTGTGCACTGCTGGTTTATTTGATCTCCATTTAGGCTGCTGACCATTTTTTGTGACGGCATGCACAAATTGTGTTTCTGATGATGCTGCCATAGCTGTAACTTGTGCCCTCGTGACTTCTTTAGCTCTGCACGTCAATGGCTTTTGAAAGGGTTAACTCAGTTATAGACAGCAACCGTTCACGAAGGCCAGAGTCTGTTATGCTGAAAACTATTTTGTCCCGTATCATGAGATCTTCAGTTCCTCCGAATTCGCATGTGCGTGCTTTGTTTCTTAGCTCAGTGAGAAATTTGTCTATGCCTGCTTGCTCAGAGAATGTGTGGGCCCAGAACTGATGTTGTTCAAAGACGGTATTCTTTCGCGGAGCACAGTATTTTCGCAGTGCTGCAAGGACCTCCGATAATTTTTTTATCTCGTGAATCCTCGTATTCAATCTCGAGCGAGTTATAGAAATGTCTAGCGCCTCTTCTCCTATGCTATGCAGCAGTACAGCAATTTTTTCTCGTCTCAGATTCATCCACTAGAGCTGAGGCAGTAAGATACAAATTAAATCTTTGTTCCCACTTACGCCAATTTTCAGCCAAGTTCCCCGTCAGGGACAAAGGTGGCGGCGGACGAAGCATTTCCATTTTGTCCGTCTCGTTAGCTCGTAGGGCTCGCAAGGAAAATCCGGCGATGCAGCTGTTCGTCACTGTTGTTAAGTTACCCGCGCCACGGTGATCTTCAGTCACAAACTTGACGTGCACGGTGTTATTCAGTGGGTACATTGACTTCTGACACCATGTTGTGGTCTCTGTTAAGCCTTAATTGGCATTAAGACAAGTACGCAGGAGTTATCACGCTGAGCTTCTTTACTAGCGAGTTCTTTTACACACAATTCACAACGTTGGCTACCAGCCATACAACAGTGGAACATACCAACAACACGAACTGTATGGGGGCGTGCTGGACAGAACCACTCACTGCATATACTACAATTGGTAAACTTGGAAACTATCGAAACATCAACTGATAATGCTTCTCGTGTTTGTAGACTGTTTATTAACATGACTTACTACTATCAAAGGGTTATTTAAGGGAATTAATTTGTGAAATTTTGGTAAGGTTTACACTAGTCCAACATTAACTGATGTGTTACTAATATTTGTAGACTGTTTATTAACACGATTAAGGCATACCACTAACAAAAATAAAAAACACTTAGATTTAACAGGTTTGTTCCTATAGTGTGACAGCGTTTTTATTTATTTATTTATTTATTTACAGTCTATGGTGACAGCACACCACACACTTAACAGATTCCATTCACATCAAAATCACAAATCACAACTGTAAATGCGGGAAATCTCGCACGGACAAACGTGACTTTAGAGTAAACAAATGGCGGACGACTTGCAACAAGAAATGGCGATTATAATATTTGGATATCTTTTTACCGAAAGTTCGCGGGGGGAAAAAAGGTCTGGATGAAGTCGTGGAGATGGTGTGAACATGAACTTTATATATTACAGTGCGAGCTGGAGGAGAGTAATGCTTCCGTTTTCCTTTGGAAATCGCTTCGTTCCACGTGATGATCTACTGAGCGCGCGCACATTTGTTCTCTTCTCTGGGTTCGGTGGTTAAATTAATGAGTTAATGAGGCCCTAGATCTTTGCCTTGTAAGCACAGTGTAATTAATATCATTAACATTTAAAAGACCATGAGTCAATGTCCAAATCTCTTACTTTGGAATCGCAAGTGGCAAGAATTGTTTGGATTTCCTATACAACCTTACTATACAACCAGGGCCGGCGCTCCGCACACGCACATCACGCACTGCGCGTAGGGCACGAAGTGCTTGGGGGGGCACCAAAAAATCTGGGTCGTGGAAAAAAATCATCACAATAGCCTACTAGTATAAATAACAAATAAAATATTTCTAAACGCATGTTAATATACAAAAGCAATACAAAAGTAATATAGGCCTAGACCAAAATTAGTCGAGAAAAGGTGAATCTCTGTGCCAGTCTCCTCTGGTGCCCCCCCCTTCCCCACCTCCCCAGTGGTCTGTTCGATTATGCCTCAATCAATGTCAAATTTGGCAGACAACCGACCTCAGACATGGCCCTCGAAAAGGCAACCAAGAGTCACGGGGGCGGAAAAAAGAAAAAAGAAGAGGCAGCGGGATGATGCTCGCGCGTCGCTTGCAGGTAAGACAATGTTTTAAATAAAAATGTTTGTTTTGTAGCCCTTGCGTGTAGTATGCATGTCCAGGGGCGTCGGCGCGTCCGCGTCGCTAGTAGTGCAAAAGATCCGGGGCTTTTAGCCCTGTATGTTGAGTCTTTTATTTTAACGGGGTCCCGGGGAAATTGTGAAACTTGAGCTAAAAAAGATGCAGTTTGTTTGAGAAGGAAAGGAATGCCAATCGTTGGGGGTCCTCATCGTCATATTTGAATGACAATAAAGCAAATTTTCCCCGTACGTTACAGATGTGTCACGTGTGCATATAGCTATTAGTGCAGAACGTTCCCTATTGTAAATTTTCTTCGCTTCAATACATGTCTATCTGCCTCAGTCCTGAACTTTAGAAAAACCCTGCAACTGAACGTGATGTGATTTTGTACAAATTAGACCGCTTAGATAAAGATTTTTCGTTGTTGTACTATGGCATGCGGTCATTTTCAAGAGGTTCGGCCAAGGCGACCTCTGTTGGTGAAACTGCAATTAGAAAAAAAAAAAAACACAATCTCAGTGTTTGTATATTTTCATATTCACAGATAGGGCCGGGGAAAGGGGGGGGGGGGGGGGGGGGGGGGGGGGGGGGGGGGGGGGGGGGGGGGGGGGGGGGGGGTGGGGGGGGGGGGGAGGGGGGGGGGGGGGGGGGGGGGGGGGGGGGGGGGGGGGGCGGGGGGGGGGGGGGGGGGGGGGGGGGGGGGGGCCACCGCCAAAGCATTTGGGGCTTAGGGCACCCAAAGGCACTGAGCGCAGGCCCTGTATACAAACCACCACATTTTAGCCATATTAGCCCGGGTCTGTCAACATTGCCTTGGCTACCTATTAAGCTTTGTATGGATTTTAAAATCTTGCTGATTATTTATGAAATAGTTTAGCTCCTCGGTACTTAAGTGATCTTCTGTAGCATGATACAGTCCTTTACGTTCATTGTTAACTATTGGTTTTATTGAAATAATATTCAGCCAATGTGTTACACTGTTATTGAGCTGTACTGATCAACTTTCAACTGACTTGAGCTGAAAAATTACGCTATGCATAGTTTTCAGTTACACGACTGGCTCGAAGACCTGGCGGGCAAAACATCCATAGAACTGGAGCACATGCCTGTCGATTTTCTATCTGTTCCAATCCAAAAATATTTAAAATTAAATATATAACGCTTAAAGTGCCTTTGAAACAGTGATATTAAAAGATCAAATTCAGTACCTTATTTATGATGCATGAACACACACCCGGAACAGTGGTGTGTGTGTGTGTGTGTGTTCACCACTCATTGCTGTGTGTGTGCACTTGAATGGGATAAATGCACAGCACAAATTCCGTTTATGGGACACCATGCATGGCCACACGTCACATCACTTTAACTTTCACTGTTACTTTTTTTACTTTTTTATGCAGGCAAGCAAATAGGCCCAGAATATGAACGCAATGCGTTAAATGGTTAAGCGTCTTCTTTATAATTGTTTTCTATGGGAAAACATGTAATATTACATTTTGCACATTGAGTTAATATTCTCTGTTCATCTGCTTGCCAGAGTATGCATCGTCAATAAGGTGTTTAAGGAATTTGTCTTATTACTTTTGTATTTTTATGTTAATATTTTATGAATAACTTGTGGTAATTGGTGGAGGTCGTTGTTTTGAAGTGTTTTTTTGCGTTCCTTTAATGTTCGTTTATGTAAGGTTGTTACTTTCAATTGCTTGCTGTGGAGCTGCTTTATAGCTGAATTAATGACACCACCATGCTTAAATTTGTAATCATACTTTGCAAAACTGACAGTCTTATTAAACTAAACTGAATCAACAGTGAACTAACTTGAGCTAAATAATGACACTATTGTCTTCTGTAGAGCTGCTTTGTAGCTAAAGAAATGATCTGAAAAACAACTTGAATATAGTTTGTACACAGATAAACCTGCAGTAATTGCAGAAAGATGTGGAAAAGCAGACAAGTTTGATGAAAATCAATACCATTATTCCATCTCCAATATTGTCTAATTATCTGTCAGTTTTAGCTCTACTGTCAGTTCTCTGCATTTCTGTCATGTTTGCCATATTTATAGCTACTGTAAGAACAGACTTTTGGAGCAACTGGAGAAACGAGATGAACACGACTAAATCTTTCAGTGGCACAGAACGACAGCAGCAAATTGTTTAATCATTTTAAACGCAAACAGTTAAGGGTTAAATACTTGTTCACAACATACATTTCTTTTATGTGTGAAGAAGGGTAGTCACTGTACAACAACAGGATGTGTGGCGTACCTCACCATGAGTGCCAACTTCTCTTGTAGCAGTCCTGTGCCTTGCACCCAGTGATTAGCTTATATTTTAGAATAATTATATTACTGATTAGCTTAAAAACAAAAAACAAAGATTTTCAAAGAGTCAAATAAGTAAAATAATTATGGCTACTTTTTTTTTTTTTTTTTTTTTTTTTTGTAACCCTTTCCAGCAAGGTTTTTGCTGGAAAAAAAAAAAGAAAACTTATGTTGATAATCACTTCCTGTCACCCTCTTCCTGTTGCTACAAATGCAAAAAAATTTTTAAAAAAAAATCCAGACAACACTTCAGAAGAGTCAAAACGAGCAACAAGGTTAAGTAAAACAGAATAATTCTGAATTCAGCATTAAAAGTAAAAAAAACAAAAACAAAAAAAACAATAGCAGTGCTTTTTAATCAAATTTAGTAAAGTCAACACTGCTGAAAATGTAACTGCAGTGCGTCTTTTATATATGAATATTATTGTTTTGAGAATGTATGCATTGCAATAATGTATGTCATAAATTTTTACAAAGCTCATCATCCTGAAAAGCGATGTGTGCTCTGATTGGCCAGCTATTCAGTGAGTTGTGATTGGCCGAATCCCTCAAGCGTGTGACGGAAATGTTACGCCCCTTACCATACCGTGATGCCGTCTCCCAGGCCAGCAACACGAGACTCAGTTCAGCTGCTCTGCTCGTGCACATCCCATCATCGCTTTCTTTTAGCAGTTCAGTAAATGTACTGTTAGGAGTAACTGAATAACTCGGGATATTGGTTTATTTCGCATCAGAGGGAGTGTAAGGCATGTTTATAAACCAAATAACTTAAGTCATTTATGGATTAGTGCAAACTGGAGACGCAAACTGGTTCACTGAGAAGATCCGGTTAAATAGAAAGATTAGTTCGAGATCCGGACATCACTAGACAAGACAAAACAAATAAAACCCGTTACAAACGAGTCATTTGTTGCATCCAGTGGGGACATAATTACTGATTATAATGACTTATACTGTCTTTTTACGCATTGCTCTGCATTGTGTATCGCGCTGCGTAAATATAAAACCATGTCTGCATTTGTGATCAGAAATGACAAACAACAATACTCGCGTTTGAGTCATCATTAGCAATTTTGCAGGCTACTGGTTCAGGAAACAGTCCTCATCCTCCTTAAAATGTGCAGCATACATCAGAATATTTGGGTTGGACTGTTCAGGAACAGTGTTGAAATACAACTTAACCACTGATTTCTAGTAATGTCCTCTTTTGGAAGACCAAACAAAGTTTCACTTCAATATATATATATATTTTTTTTAGATGATAAGAGTCAGTGTTTACTTATGTAAATGTTTTACATAGATCCATTGAGTGACAGAGATTGGAGAACAAAAACCTCTAAAAAGCAGAAGAGCTCCATGTTTCACTGCATCAGCAACAGTTGCAAACACTTTTGGACTTACAGGAATTGCATGCTTATCTAAGAACACAGAATAATTACAGACCTAACCATACTGATTGAAAGGTTGAGATGCAAAAATAATACAACTTTTAAACCAATTACCAAAGAAAAGAGATTTGTGTTTATACCGTAGATTCTTATTATTCCATATTAGATACGAGGTGTAAAATTGTGTTTAAAAATTAGATACTAAACTAATAACATTTGCATATGAAAAAGGAGAAATTCAAAAGGGATTTTCATAATGCTTTAATTACACATTAATAAGAAACTTAAACCACCTCGTTTGGAAAAAATAACATTAGGGATAAGATACCATATATATGACAGCTGATTGATACAAATATTTATCCAATTTATTTTAAAGGTATGATGTGTGTCAGGATTGTGTGAAGATTACAACTGGTGTGACATCTTTGGGTCACATGACCAGGGAGTTATATAGATTTGAATATTTGAAACATTCACTAAAAATACACAAAAAACATATTTCCAAAATCTAATTAAGTCATGTAAGATGTGTTAACATAGTTAACATAGTAGAATGAATCTAACTTTTGTTTTTTTAACAAATCCAGTTCAATGAGCAATTCATTTTGAAATTCACTTGATTTGTCTCTGAATTAATCCATTTGAAAGGAGTCAGTTGAATGATTGAATGACTTCATCATTAAGACGGTGACTTGCTTCCTTCTACTCTAGGTTTTAGTTTCATATTTTGAGTGTCAATTCATGTAAAAAAGTCATTTCATTTTTCCACATTAATTGAAAAAAAAAAAAAAACTAATGCTCATCTATTATCATTATTTATGCAATGCTGAATCAAAATAGTTATTTCTAAAGCTACTTTTTGTAATGTCTAGTCAATGCTTTAATCATCTAACAATCTTTTGGGGGGCATATTCTCAGCTAAAATTGAAGTGTGATTAACTTGTGATTAATTAGATCTAGAATTAGAATAATTAGCATGGCTACACTATGATGTTACAGATGATTTTGAATATGAACATATATTTTAAAGTGAAAAGTGAAAGTGATGTTTAGCCAAGTATGGTGTCCCATACTCTAAATTTGTGCTCTGCATTTATTCCATCTAAGTGTGCACACACAGCAGTAAAAAGTAAACATGCACCCAGAGCAGCAGGGCAGAACTTAGGGGGGCGGGGGCCCCTGGGTTTGAGGTTATGTTTGGGCCCTAGACCTACACTACAAATGCCCTCAAATAGAACATCATTATGGAGTAACACAAAATAGACAAACATATGCTATGTGGGTCATAAATAGTACAATTAATATGCAACATGTCTAGGCTATAGTCAAATTTTAAATGTAATATTAAATATTCAGTGTAATATAATAATGGATGTGTTCTCTCAGTTGAGAGATTATTATATCTGTTATATCATTATTGTTATATCTGTGTCCTCTTGTGTCAGGTTCTTATGTAATCAATAAATTCAATAAAACTTAACCACTGATTTCTAGTCATGTCCTCTTTTGGAAGACCCAACAAAGTTTCACTCCAACGAAACACACAGCAACTCCACAAAATGGCAGCAGCTGCAACAGAGAGAATCAAAGTTATTCCTTCTTTCTTTGCGTGAACATTTGGGCAGCGTTATGCAAATCTTCCCACATACTGATGTAGAGATGTGGGGGCGTGTTAGAATGAGTCATTTTAAGGGGGTGTGGTTGACTCTTAATTTTATAAAGAATATCTCTTTGGATTTGAGACTTTAGTCTTTGCAACTTTACAGATCTTCTTTATACACCAAGAGCTTGTAACACTCCAAAGAGAAAGGAAAAATTTAAATCGCATCATATAACCCCTTTAAAAAAACCATTCGAGTTGGAGATTACATAAGGCTCAGAAATAGACTATATTTATTTATTTATTTATTTATTTATTTATTTTAGATGATAAGAGTCAGTGTTTGCTTATATAAATGTTTTACATAGATCCATTGAGTGACAGAGATTGGAGAACAAAAACCTCTAAAAAGCAGAAGAGCTCCATGTTTCACTGCATCAGCAACAGTTGCAAACTCTTTTGGACTTACAGGAATTGCATGCTTATCTAAGAACACAGAATAATTACAGACCTAACCATTTTGATTGAATATTGTCTCAGGTTCTTATTTATTCAATAAATTCAATCGAATAAAAAGACATGCTGGATATTAACAATTAAATGAAATCAACAAAAGTCATAGATGGATTTTGCATAAATGTTAAATATTTAATATTTAAATATAAAATATTTAAATATAACATTTTAAAGTACTGTAGAATTATTAAATGATTGCAAAAATGAAATAAGCTACTTTTTAAAATATGAAACTAGAACCACCAATAGGTGGTTGAATCTACCGATTCATTTTAAAAGCTGATTGATTTAACTTTGCAAATGACTGTACTTATAGCCTGACTGAACCTGGTCTGTGTAACGCTGAGGAACAAAACACTGTTGTTTGGAAATGCAGTTGTTTTTTTTTTTTTATCATTTTGTTTGCATTTCTTTCCCACTAGGCCTATGTGTAATGGCAGTAAAATGAGATTGAGCACTTAAAAATCATCAGATGATCGCATGATTTAGTGAAACATTAATATAACAAATTGATTTAAAAACTTGATTTACTAAATCCTCCAGAACAATTACTGATTATGCCAATTAGGAATAATCATGTGCTGGCCATTTTTTTCATTGTCCCTTTTTCCAAGTTTCCTGACTCATGGTTTATGATCAGCGCAAACAGATCCATGTAATAAAGAAAAAGTGCAATATCAGAGATTTGCTGTTAGACATTGTTTTGTGAACAAATATTGATGATCTTCTTCATTTGCTTCCTGTTTTTACTCTGTCTGATTGCACCTTCATTGTGGGTGTTTCTAAAGTTGTTTGAGGATGAAGATGTCGCTTGTGGCATGGCACACTGAGAAGGAGATTACGTCTTGCATGAGATACACATTAAAAGGTGCAAACCCATCATTATGTTTTATGTAAAATTATGTTTTCTACTTTACAGTGTGTGTATTTGACAGTTTTTAAACATTTAATTTAATGAAGCTGTTATTACTCATTATTCATAATATTTTTTTTTCAATCTAAAAAAAAATATGATTTCAAAGCCTGTACAGTGATTTTTATTGGCATCAACAAAATACTGTGGATATTATATCCAAAAGTAGTGTCATGGTTTTCCAATAAAAGGGTGGGTTATTGCTGAGAAACCACTTGTTGTTGTTTTTTTTGCCAAAATGTGTGGCACAGCTGCTTTTAAATGTTAAAGCAGAAGCAGGAATAAACAATAACTAACAGCATATCACAATAAGCAGGAAAAGCAAACACAAGAGTAAGTCTAAAAATATCAACTTTGAATATGAGTATAACGAAGCTCATGAGACGAGAGGATCCATTAGCAAAGCTTTTATTAATTGGGTGGTTGATTGCGATTTCACTTTTTTTTTTTTTTTAAAAGTGAAAGTGGTGACATTTGCCAAGTATGGTAACCCATACTCGGAATTGGTGCTCTGCATTTAACCCATCCAAGTGCACACACACAGCAGTGAGAAGTGAACACACACCTGGAGCAGTGGGCAGCTATATATCCAGCGCCCAGGGAGCAACT
Organism: Cyprinus carpio; assembly: GCF_018340385.1. Taxonomy (NCBI): domain Eukaryota; kingdom Metazoa; phylum Chordata; class Actinopteri; order Cypriniformes; family Cyprinidae; genus Cyprinus; species Cyprinus carpio. Next base: position 7,144,992 of record NC_056593.1, on the reverse strand, counting down.
GGCAGTTCAGTGGTAGCTGGTAAGGGACTTCAACAAGCTTCTTCCCAGGTCCGTTACGTCACGAACCCAGATAAACCCTGCCCCCGGGAACACACAACAAAGGGGGCGAGGCCATGTTGTGCTGCTTTAGAGAAGAGGAACAAAAATCTAGGGGTGCACGTAAAAATCTGTTGATATATAAATCACAATTCTGTCTTCTAACGATTCTAATGGATTCACAAATTTCAAAACCAATGTTCTAAAGCAGCGGTTCTCAATCCTGTTCCTCACGTCAGCCTGCTCTGCATCTCTCTCTCTATCCCACTCTCATTCAGATCGTCAGATCAGCTCCAACAAACTGTTCCATTTATCGAGCGCAGCATTAGTTCAGACAGGCCACGGAGGCATAGGCTGCGACCAGCTGATGCGGTCAGCTGTCAAATAGCTCCAATCACTATCATTCTCCAATTAGACAAGGGACATATATACGTGGCACTACTGCTCGGTAAGTATGCTCAAATGGCTCGCAACCCTCCCTCCCTCCCCATTATAAGCATGAGCATATTACAGTGCACCTTCTGGTTGTCGTCTCTTTGTTTCAGATCACTAAGGCTTTCAAGTCCCGGTTGGCATGGACCTCACTGAGGTCCACTGAGAGACACTCATCCTCATAACCAAGGTATACAGGATAGACGTCCCACTGCCACATCTACACGATTACCACTGTTTGCTTTTAAAGACACTTATTAAGTGTCTTAATTGTCATGTATTTCCAAGCTGATGGTTTTGGGGGGTTAATGTTTAAGCTCTTGTATGTTCAATAAATTTGGGAGCAAGAACCCCCATAAGGAACCATACCGCCAAAGATAAATTGTGTTCAATAAACTCAAGTAACTTGCCAACGTGGTCCCGTCTGAAATACACTTATTTTCACATAGCAATAAGAAGTGTTAAACATGGACGCGCGTACGGTTGCTGTGCTGTATTAAAGCTTTAATCAGAATAAAACCATATATTAAAATCTAACAGAAGCAGTAGCATTTACAAACAACAGCATATCTAAAAGTATGAGACAACAACAAACAAACATTCCATTAAGAGCCATGCTTGCACAGGTGTGCTCTAGAGGCAGTTTAGCGAATCACAACACACTGAGCCAGCTGATCAATCTCAGCCCATCACGTATTTCTGAGGGAGGGGCTTCATAATAATAGGAAATAATCAAGGCGTTTGTCAGAGAAGGAACAGATCGGTGTGGAATAAAGGTAAATTATGTGAAAAATAATGCATTAAAAAAAAAAAAAAAAAAAAAAAACGAAGCATGAACACATTAGACTGCACCCCATAAACACAATCAAGCCTAGAAGAAAAAAAAAAAAAACAGTCAACCACCCCTTTTATTAAAAGATGTGGTCACAAACACAGGCAGGGTCGAAACATTAGCGAACAGGCATGGTACGGACAAAATACAAGAGCAGTCCAGTAAATAGGCATGGGTCAATCAACGGTGAAAAATATCCAACAGGGCAAGGGTATGTTGGGTGATAGAGGTAAGAGGAGTTTATTAAGGACGGGGCAAACAGAGTCTGAAACAGCAAAACAAAAAGGGTAATCCGAAAACACAGGCAAGAATCTGAACACAGGAAAACTGGAACTGGCTCCATAAAGTGCTGTCACTAGGAGAGTAATAAACACAGACGTTACTCGGCGACTTGAGCAGGATCTGGGTGGGTGTTATTTAGTGTGTGCAATAGCTTTCAGGTGAGCATACGATTGGTTACAGCTGTGTGCAATCAGTGCAATGGATAATGGGAAATGTAGTCCAGGGTATAATGTTACAGTCTGTGTAGTGTGAGAGTCCATGTAGTGAGCGGGTGACCTCTGGTGGTGAGAGAACAGAAGTTCACAGACGAGTTTCGTGACATAGTGCCCCCCCCCCATGCAGGAAGGCGGTGGAGCGGAGGCGGAACGGGGGAGGGAAGGAGGGCCAAGTCCACCAAGGTGTAGCAGGCGGAGCAGAGGACCACCACGGCAGAGCAGACAGAACATATGATCACCACAGTGGAGCAGAGGACCACCACGGCAAGTTAGACAGAACCTAAGACCATGACGGTGGAGCAGAGGACCACCACACCAGAGCAGATGGAACATAAGACACTCATTGCTTTTACTAATACTAATCATATTTGTGGATGCTGTAAGCAAAATAATATGAAATATTAGCAACAAGGGACTAATGGCAGGTACATTCATAACATGAACATATTAAAACTCATCAGAACATCAAAGTAGAAAGAAAAGCAATATCACATTAGTATTGGTTTGATGTATGTGTACTCATATATCTGTGTATTTCATATAATGTTCAACTATTTGAAGACAGTTTGATTTAGATTAGAGATAACACAGTTTTGAATGTTGTTTGTCTTAAAGATTTAAAGTAAAAAAAAAAAAAAACTAAATCTTTTTGGTTTCGTGTTGTGGTTAGTCTTTTGTGTCACTAATACCTGTGTACTTACATAGTAACTAGATGTGTACGTAGTACGTAACCACAGTGTAAGTACACATTGGTACATAGTATCTACAGCTGTAATGTTTGTGTAACTACACATATGTAACATCCCACTGAATGATATGTGTAAGTACAAATGTGTAACAGGACATTGGTAACAACACTTTTTGCTAATGAAAGTACAAATGTGTAACAGGACTAACAGCACTTTTTGGTAAATAAAGTGTTACACTTTATATTAGATTTACCATGTAATTACTCTGATGTTACACAGCAGCTGCCATTAATTTTGGCCTTACATATAAATTATGGTTGGTGTCCAGAATGTTACACTTTATATTAAGTAGACAGTTCCTGCGGCGTTACCATGTAAGTGCACTGGTATTACAGTATCCCTACATCTACCCATCTCCAGCCCCTGGATCCCATTTCCACGCCTAAACCTATCCATCTCCACCCCCGGATCCCATATCCACCCCTCAACCTACCCATCTCCTCCCCCTATATCAAATGGTTCCAATTACTCTTATACATGTTGTTACAAAATGTAGTTATATGATTTCTGTTACACGAGTACTGTAACTTTTTTGAAGTATATACACCTAGGGACACTTAATATAATGTGGGACCATAGATGACTTCCAAATAATTATCCCCACACAAAAATATACAATGTGGTAATCATAGTTTAAGGCAGGGGCCTCCAACTCTGCTCCTAGAGAGCTAGCGTCCTGCAGATGTCAGCCCAAAACCCCAATCAAACACACCTTGAGTAGCGACTTATTCACAGTCCTGAGGGCCCTACGAGGCCCTCCCTTTGAGCCATCTCAGTCAGCTGACTTATGGCCCATGTCGCTTAAGACTGCCCTTTTTCTAGCTTTAGTGTCAGTCAAGCGAGTGAGTGATTTATAAGCACTGTCAGTCAGTACTTCTTGCCTTGATTTTAGACCTAACAACTGTAGAGTCGTAGAGTCCTCCAGTTACGGAGCAAAGATCTCACTGGATAGTTGATGCTATAGGCCTGGCATACGCCTCAGTGGACTTGCAGTATCCTGTTGGAGTGAGGGCCCATTCTACCAGAGGAATGGCCTCCTCCTGGTCTTGGTCCAGCGGAGTTTCTCTTTCTATGATATCTTTGCGGCTGCCGGCTGATCGTCAATGTCTACCTTCACCAGGTTTTATAACTTGGATGTCCCTGGCCTTCAGGCACGGATTTTGTCCACTTAATTTACCTAATCGCCTGTGTAAGTGGACAAGGTCTTGTTATGTAGACTTCAGCCTATTGGCTTGAGTCCCATAACTGCCACATACTTATAGGAGCCCTCATTGCAGGTGCTCTGGGGCTTAGCTAGCAGAGTGGCTTCATTTTGCACTATTTGAAACTAACATAACTAACTGACTAACATAACCTTTGTTCCCTGAGATGAATGTTATACAGATTGATTGTTTGATTTGATTAAAGGGTTGAGGTTTTTAAAACTGAGTTTTTTATTTTTTTATTTTGTGGTTGTAGTTTTTGAGGAACTTTTTAATCATTATCATCATCATAAATCATTAACCAAGTTTAACATATGTAAAAATGTTTGAAATCATGAAGTGTTATTGATCCTGAAACCAATTAAGTCACGAGGGCTGCCACTTCATAAAGCAGTTTGATTCATTAGAAAGAATATAATGTGAACTATATTATATTATATTATATTATGAGTAAGTGAAGTTTACGTTATTTAGTAAACTGATTTTCACTTTAAATTCTATCTATCTATCTATCTATCTATCTATCTATCTATCTATCTATCTATATATATATATATATATATATATATATATATATATAGCAAACACAATTAATTTAACCATTTTATATAATTAATTTTTTTATATTAAAAAACAAACATTTTATTTTAATCTAATTTGGAAAGTTAACGGTCCACATCAAAAGTAAAATGAATAAGCCTCATGCTGAAGGAAGTGCCTCTGTCTCTGGACTTACTCTCAATTTCTCTTAAATGGATAAAATAAATGGAAATCAAAATAACTGGGGTTACTTATTTGAATTAAAAAAAAAGAAAAAAAATCAATATTTTGTTTGTAAATTTAAAAGTGTGTTATTTTACTAGTTAGTTTACTTTACAGGCAGCAGCATGTTTCCTTAAAATTTTATTATCCAAGCAACTAGCAAAAGCAAGACTACTTACTCTATAGCAGCATCAAACCTATACACATTCTGTTTACATCAATAAAGATTTTATAATTGATATTTGAAAATGAACTAAAATTAATTAAAGTAAAATATTAAAACCAAATTCACTAAGAGTATGATGAAAATCAACAGCAGTGATAATAAATTAGGAGTTAAATTTTACAAATGTTTCTGTTGTTAAAGGGATAGATCACCCAAAAATAACAAAATAAAAATCTGTCATAATTTCCTCGCCCTCGTGTTGTTCCAACCCTGTATGACTTTCTTTCTTCTGTGGAACATAAAGGAAGATCATATGGGAAATGTCTCAGTGTTATTGTTGTTGTTGTTGTTGTTGTTGTTGTTTTCATACAATATAAGTCAAGGGTAAACAAAATGGTTTGGTTCCCAACATTCTTCAAAATATCTTCTTTTATGTTCTTCAGAAGAAAGAAAATCATAGGTTTGGAGCAACATGAGGGTGAATAAATGTCAGCAGTTTGCAATGTGAATTTGTATGTGACGAAATTTTTTTTTAAATTAAATTAATTTAGTTAACTGCATTTGCAGTGTATTCAACAGTAGTTTTTTATTATTTTATATTATTTTTTATTTTATTTAGTTTTATTTTATTTTATTTTATTTTATTTTATTAATCACTTAATTAATTAAATAATTAATTAATTAATAGTATTAATTTTAGCTGGAAACTGTAGCAAACTTTGTGTTTTTGGAGTAGAAGTGTAGTGTCAGTTTTTTTTCCACAGATTTGTTTCTTTCTGAGTTCTTGCTGAAAAACCACTTCTTCTTTTTCTGTCAAAATGTAGGGAACAGCTGTCTTTAAATAGTAATGCAGAAGCAGAAATTAACCACACACAACACACATAGACAAAAAGGGCGAACACAAGAGTAAGTCTTAAAGAAGTAACTTTCTAATTGAATTAGTTTGCTAAATACTTGTAAACTGTACCATAACACAAATAGTAATATTTTAGCATTGCATGATAAGTGTGATTAGTTTTTTTTGTGTGTGTGTGTGTGTGTGTGTATGTGTGTGTGTGTGCTGGGCCGCATTAATGCACGGGCTTACCTGGGCTTAAGCCCAGGGCCCCGGGCTGGGGGAGGGCCCCGATGATGCCGGAAAATATTGTAATCGGATTTTATAATTCGTTGGCTGTCCCTTTAAAATTACGCTTTATCGCTTTGCTTTGAATGCACGTGCGGGCGTTGCAAGTCCTGCTCGAGAAGTGTCAGTCAAACCCTCTCACTCAATGAACCCTGAAATCATCAGTCACAGTGGGCATTATTTAATTGTCTGAAATCCAATAAAATTCATCATTGTCTGAAAGCATTCAGTTATTGGCCTGTATCGAACTCACGTGACATACTTACGTTGAATTCTTTATAAGTTAATTGCCGCCTATTCTAATGATGACAATAACTAATCTAATAGCTAATCTAATGTGACAGCAATGTCTCGTAAATATGACAGTGGTTCGCCCAAAAAAGAAAAACAGCACAAGATAAAGTAGAACGTCAGAACAGTTTGTTAAAAAAAATTCCGAAACTAACATCATATTTTAACGCAGGCCTAGGGAAAGATGAAGATTCTGCATACATGTAATTAAATAGGCCTTATCATACTAACATAATGATTTAAATAAAGCACTCTTGTTAATATTTAATTTGATTGTGCTTTTAGTAGTAAAATAATTAATTGCGCTTGATGTTCGTATCACTTCTTTAAAGCAAGATATTTGGGCACATTCCGTTTTTTACTAAAAAAAATGCATGAATGAGAAAATCGTGTAGGACGTGCTTGATGTTAAAACTACTTTTTAATCGCAGTAATAAGTCATGAAAAAGATCTCTGTACTCGTGTTGACTGACACACCCTAAGCGCGTGTGCAGAAAACCCTCACAGACACCATGCAATACTGAATTAAATTGAGAATGATTCCATGACAAATGCATTTTTAACAATTACTTGTTGCCACCTGGTGGGGTAACGTGTAATAGATTCAAACGGCCTAACAGTAAAAGGGGTGGAACCATAACTTTTAACGATTAATTATGCAGTTCCAATGGATGAAGGCAGGGCTCAACCCCGGTCGGGCCAGTGGCCCCACAACAAAAAATTAATAAAAGTAAAAGACAAGAAAATGGCCCTATAAAATAAGCATAGATATCGTTTTCATTGTCTTTGTTACATTTAACCTCAATAATAGGTTAATGACAGCAAGCTACTAGATTAACTTATATTTTAAATATTGTAAGTAATAAAATAGTTAAAAATAATCAAATTACGAGTAATAGCATAAATAAATACAACAGAACAAACATATAAATGAAATAAATGGTGCTTTTCAAGTTTTTCATGTAGGTTTAAACAGGAGATTTTGAGGTACAGACATTGTAATCTAATGTATAACTATAGAATAGATTAAACTTTATTAAACATTTATCAGTCAAGAGCAGTTACAGATGCATAAAAATGTTTTTAATGTTGAAAATATAAAACGTTAAATACTGTGGAATTATTCAAAAAATTAAGACACTTTAAACCTGAAAATTAAATCCGCCAGTAGGTGGCAGCGAATCACTGTTAATGAGCAAATCATTGAGATTCAACCGAGCGGCAACCTCGCGCTCTCTCTCGTGAAGCCAATAAGGAAGTGACTAAAACTGTAATTCATCGACTGGCCGCTTGAGGCTGGCTGCAAAAGGGAGTCAGTTCCATAGACTCCCCATGTTAAAATGCCCAAATTTACAGCAGAAAAAAATCATGTTTACAGCCTGGTACAAAAAAATGATTTTGGTCTATATAGCTTAATTTGCCCTACATGACAACTGTGAGGGGGGTGAATTTTTCTCTCATCCGTTTAAATTATATTAAGCCTTAAAGTTCTGCATAATTAAGGGCGTGGCCACTTGAGTGACAGGTGGATTGCCGCTGCTGACAATGCCGTCGCGCTAGGTGGGCGTGGCTTCAGGAACCAGCTCCCGCCTTTTTGCCTATTTTCGATTATCCGGGAGAGTCGCGCGGTGACGCGCTGCCAAGATGGCGACGGCCCGCTCTGCACACTTTGAGCTTCAAGTTCAAAACCGCTATTGAGGAGTCTATGGGTGACGTCACGGACACTACGTCCATATTTTTTTTACAGTCTATGGATTCAACCGATTCATTCAAGCAGCTGATTCACTCAGGAAGTGTTGCTCAGAGACGCAAAACAATTCTGTGGACTTTGGAACCATTTTCGTTGGGGAAATACAGCGAAACAGATGATTTGGTGTCTAAAATGTAAGTCACTTCATATTAAGTTCTTGTTTATTAAACTGTACGCTGAATAAAATCATCACATTTTGTAATCATGCTAATATCTGGAGAAAAAACGGCACTCTTTGGGTAATATTGGTTAACATAGATATTAAATTATTAATTATATGAAATATATACAGGGGCATATTTGAATTCTGAGGCATTAAGACTAAATCACGTGCACAAGTCTAACCTACTAGACTACGTCACGTAGTGCACAGAATGGGTGTGTTTTTGTTTGTTTTTTGTAAAGTAAGATGCATACTCGATAATATCAGATCGTTAAATCAACAATTACGATATCATAGACTACATATAACGCACACCCTACAGCACTGGCCCGATCAGGCAAGTGACAGTTCCGTCTACTGTCCCGAGCGTCATTCACACTAGCCTCGGGCAATCGGGCAGTCCTTATTGTCGAGCCCTGGTAGGGCCCCTCAAGAGGTAAAGCCCAGGGGCCCCTTATAGTCTTAATGCGGCCCTGTGTGTGTGTGTGTATGTTAAGTTTTGGTGCTTTTTGTGTGTTTATGTGTGTTTTTGTGATAATTTGGGGAAGTTTTTTAGTATTGTTTGGGGAAGTCGTGGCCTAATGGTTAGAGAGTTTGTTTGAGTCTCGGGCCGGCAATACCACGACTGAGGTGCCCTTGAGCAAGGTACTGAACCCCCAACTAGACCCCCGGGCACTGCAGCATAAATGGCTGCGCACTGCTCCGGGTGTGTGTTCATGGTGTGTGTGTGTGTTCGTTCACCCCTGTGTGTGTGCACTTTGGATGGGTTAAATGCAGAGCACGAATTCTGAGTATGGGTCAACATACTTAGCTGAATGTCACTTTCACTTTTTTTCACTTCACTTAACCAAGATTAAAAAAAAAAAAAAGCTGACATGGCAATCACGAAGTGAAACCAATTTTTGTTTTAGTCATGAGGTCTGCCACTTTATAAAGCAACATTTCCTTTCATTCTTGATTCTGAAGATGCTATTGTATGTTTCCAGTGACTTATGAAACGGAGGAAATTAGACTGAACTCCAGTACTTCATTTTTTAAAAGGTAAAAGGCTATAATGCATGGTAAGAATGTAAACTATTACATATTAAAATGACAATGTGTTTCCTGCAAAGACATGTATATTTATTCTTATCTAATTTGGAAAGTGAACAGATTTTTTCTAGTATTAATAATTATAAATATTGTTTAATATTATATATATATATATATATATATATATATATATATATATATATATATATATATATATATATATATAATTTTTTCATTAATTGGAATTTATATTTGCAAATATGAACATTAATAGCTCTTGTGACTCACTACAAACAGGTAAATGGCCTAAAATATGCAATAAATTTGTATTTTTAAATGTAAGTTGAAAGTAATTAATCATTTAAAATTTATGTTTAATGCTTGTGGCTCTTTGAGTCATGAAGAACAAACATACACAGCTTTTATTACAAAAATTCATAAATAAAAAACAATGTAATGTTACTCTCTCTCTGTTATGCATGTTTTATTGTAGCCGTCATTGCATGTAGCATTTTTGTGAGCAGAAACTGAAACTCAACAACACATCACAGCAGACAGGAAGAGCATATACAAAAGTAAATCCTGGTCTCCTTTTTATATATTTCTATATTTTATACTGTATATTTATATTTTCATGCATCTAATTCAGAAATCTAAATTTTGAATGAATGTAATTTATAGGTACACACACACAAATACAAGCAGAAATGTATAGTTTGTACTCTTTAAATATTAAAAAACACAATGTGTAAACAAATTTTTTTTATTGACTGTAGGGGACCTGTCCAGCCTTGAGAATTTCCTGAGCATCTGATCTGCCAGATTACGAGCATTTCCTGAGACCATAAAACAGAGGAGCATTCAAAGCATCATCAAATTTACCTGTTGAGAACTGTGTAGACCTCAAAACATGCCTTTAACAATTGAAAAGTGTAAAAGAGAGCTGGACAAACTGGCTCTTGCCATCTCTGTTCCAATGATCATTTTATTATTTCCTTTGGAGGCTTTGATTGATAAAGATTTTATATGCCCATGCGATGCTAAACTGAATCCGATAATAACAAACCTCATCTTTGCTGGCCCTTTTATTTTAGTTTTTGCTTCAATGTGTATTATTTTACAGCAGATTAAATTTAAATCTTCTGTATTTCAACCTTTAAAAATGTTGTTTCTTTGCCTGATTCCACCTTTTGTGTGGATCGTTCTTGTGCTCCTTGATGGTGAATATGTTGCCTGTCGAGACACAGACTGGAATGGAGTGTATGTTTCAGATGATCAGCTACATTTGAGATGGTGTAAACCCACTGACTCATTTCCAGGAAGAAATGACACCGAGCTCCAGGCTCTGACGCTCAGCTTTATTGTCAAGTCACAGGTAAGTCATATAATTAAAGAATTCACACCGTCTTCAAAAATGTTATGTTAAAAAAAGGAAAGAAATTATACACAAAAACAGAAACAACTGAAGCCCCCCCATACTTGCATTTTATTCTGGTGTTTAGGAATAATTGTATCTATCTAAAATTGTACATGCTTAAAAAGGATGAATGTCATAACATCTATGTTTCTGTGTAAGAAAAAAAAACATAGAAAGACAAATGGATTAAAGGGAATATAAATATGATCAGTCTGCACATCATTTTACCTCCCTGTGATTATCCCTGTAAATGTAATGTAACTTTTGGATAAAAGTATCTTCTGAATGAAATGATATGATAATGCTATCATCAATTGTTTTTGTATCATCTTAATGTACTGATTTTGCCTTTTTTTTCTCCTCTTCCAGATGTATGGTTTTGGGATGCTCCTTTCATTAGGCATTTATTTAATTGTGCTTCATATTGGCTGCTGCCGCAGCTGCGACCACTGCAACTGCACCTGCAGTAATGACGAGCCAGAAAGTGAGTAACAGACTGAGAAGGAAGAATTTAAAGGTACTTTTGTTTGCTATAGACATGAACCAAGCACAGTTCAGATCTAATGATTGGGGAGGAAACTTTCCTCTGCAGCTCAAAGAAACCATTGCAAGAAATGCATTTCTTCTCTATAGCCTATGCGAGTGTAGAAGTTTGAGTTTTATGGTTTTGTGTTGTTGTTTTATTATGTGATCTTTCCCTTATTAAAATGTTTTATTAATGTCTTTTAATAAAATTAATGTTCACTTTGGTTCAACTCCTTGTTGTTTGAATAGTGCTTTAGAAATAAATGAACTGAACTGAACTGTTATAAAAATGAAACATGTCCACTGTTATTGAAAATAAATAACATAACATAAATAAATGATATGTTATAGATGTAAGGAACATGTGAATATGTCATGTGTAAAAAATACAAATAAAAATCATGTTGCAAATTAATCTGTGAAGACAAGTAAAGAGAGCATTATTTTATTTTATTTATTTATTTTGTATTTTTTTGGAATTTGAAATCTGCTTGTATGAAACAGAAATATTCTTTCTTTCTTTTTTAAATACTGAAGATATGGAGTCACTTTTTGAACATAAATAAGTGCCAATATGAAGTACCCCAGTATGTATTTTTGAACAACTTCTGGTGACCAATGAATGTGCTGTCATAAGATTTCTTGTTCACGTTTTACTTTTTTTTATTTTTTTTTATTATTATTATTTTGAAACTTTATTTCACTCACTGAACTGCAAATCAATTTCTAACCTTTATATAGTGTGTTTTTCTGGATTTTTTGATTGGTATTCTGTCTCTATCCATTAAAATAAACCTACCAAAAAAATAACAGACCCTTCATTTTTTTTTTTTTGTAAGAGGGCAAAGTTACAAAATCAGCACGGGATCAAATAAATATTTTCCCCACTGTACCTTTTTTGTGAGAGACAGGAAAAACCTTGCATTTCTTTGGGTTAAGTTTTATTTTGTGATTCTTAATCCATCACTACTGTTCGATGTCTACTGGAGAGTTTACTGAATAATTACAGAATTACAGAATAATAATTGGCTCTAGGTGGCACCTAAGATGGATGATTTTTAAAATTTTTATGTGACAGGAATCTTTTATAGAGCAGTCATCCAGGTGATGTTTTTAAAGTATTGTTTTATAGTGAAAAATTTATTTAAAAAAAAAAAAATATTGGAAGAAATTGAACCTTTCTGGGAGTATTCCATGGAATTTCTGAAGCCCTTGGCTTAAAAAGATCTTATATAAAGAAGGAGTTGCATGGGCACTAACTGTTGCTGGCAGAAGATTTATCTGCAATAGAACAGAATTGTTTGGATTGAGGAATGGGACAAACCTGAGTCTAGCCTGATCAACGTCAAGATAAAACTTAAAGGACCACCCAGTTAAGCTATGCTAATAATGAACCCCAGATCTCTCGTAAATAAGACTGATGAGCTTCAAGCTATCCAAAGATCCTTAATTGTGTGGTGTCATTATGATTATTTTACTGCTCCTGATCGTGTTTGAGCCACCTACAATCCCAAATCATAAATATCAAACATGTTTGATATTTGCCACTCTTGATTGGTTTGTCTCTGACATGATAAATATGATAGCCAATGAGAGTAAGTAAGCGTCACCTACTGGATGTTGTGTGCTTCTATAGCTGAAACTTTGCAGCCACAAACATGCCACAAAATTAGAGCACTGAGAAAGAACATCCCCTATTTTATTTTTATTTATTTTTTATTTTTATTTTTTTTTTGCATTTCCCAGTGTCATTTTACAATCCAGTCAGTGCAGTTATTTCAGGAGAGGTGATGGGAAGTGACTCTAGACCATTTCTGGATCAGTCTTATAATTTGGGACTTAGTTGAAGCTGGTAAAATACTTCTTTTAAAATGCTGGTTATTGTGACTTTTGTTCTGTTTCCAGGTTGTAAAGGTTCATGTGGCAAAGAAGCCTGGAGGCTTGGATTTGACATGATCTTGTTTTTGTAGTACAAACCATCATATGGGACAATTTTACAACTAATGAAATAAAACATAAGTTTGAATATTTATATATAAGTGTATGCTTTGTGACCTTTTCAAAGTGATTACGTATTACGTGAAGTTGTGGACGCGCATCACAGAGCAGTGCAAGGTGAGCATTTCTGTTTATAAAGCATATACATTTTTTTTTTTTTTTTTTTTTTTAAATGACCGATCATTTGGGTAAATTATCAGGAAATGTTTAATTTGAAAGTGAAATAATCCTTTAATAAAGATTTTAAAATCTATCCTGAGAGTTTTAAAATGAAATACAATTAATTAAAAGTAAAATATTAAAACCAAATTCACAAAGAGTATGATGAAAATCAACAGCAGTGATAATAAATTAGGTTAAATGTTATTGTTGTTAAAGGGATATTCCAACCAAAAATAAATAAAAATCTGTTATCATTTCCTCGCCCTCATGTTGTTCCAACCCTGTATGACTTTCTTTCTTCTGAAGAACATAAAAGAAGATCATATGAGAAATGTCTTAGTGGTTTTCAAGGGTAAACAAAATGGTTTAGTTAGCAACATTCTTCAAAATATCTTTTTTTATGTTCTTCAGAAGAAAGAAAATCATGGGTTGGAACAACATGAGGGTGAATAAATATCAGCAGTTTACAATGTGAATTTGTATGTGACCAAAAAAAATTCAATATTAATTTAGTTAACTGCATTTGGAGTGCATTCAATAGTAGTTCATCCATTTATTTATTTATTTATTTATAACATTAATTTTAGCTGGAAACTGCAGAAAACTTTTTTTTTTCAGAGTTGCTGAGAAACCACTTCTTCTTTTTTTCGGTCAAAATGTATGGAACAGCTGTCTTTAAATAGTAATGCAGAAGCAGAAATTAACCACACACAACACACATAGACAAAAAGGGCGAACACAAGAGTAAGTCTTAAAGGAGTAACTTTCTAACTGAATTAATTGAATGTTTGTCTTCGGTGTTAAAACCCATGCATTTCTGAAACAACAATCTTTTTTTTAATAATTTTTCGGTAACACTTTACAATAAGGTTGTATTACTTAACATTAGTTAATGCATTAGTTAACATGAACTAACCATGAACAACACCTCTGTTCAGCATTAGTTAATCTTTGTTAACGTTAACTCACACATATATTAATGGACCTATTGACGTAAACATCACAATTAGTTAACATTAGTTAAAGCATTAGTTAGCATGAACTAACCATGAACAACACCTATGTTCAGCATTAGTTAATCTTTGTTAGCGTTAACTCACACATATATTAATGCATCTATTCACGTTAACAGTGCAATTAGTTAACATTAGTTGATGCATGTGTTAACACAAACTAATGCCTGTAAACAGCCTTAATGTTTTAAGGTTAACTTACTGTACATATTTACATTAGTTTACGTAGCAGTTGACACACTAAGGTGGTGAATGTTTCTGGCTGGTAATCCGTCTAACTCACCATCTTACCCGTTAGTTAATGCCTTAGTTAACATTAACTAACAATGAAACTACACATCTGTTCAGCATTAATTAATCTTTGTTCCTGTTAACTTTTATTCATATAACTAATGTATTAGTTAATAAATTAGTTAATATTACTAACAATGAAACAACTCCACTCTTAAGGACTTACTTAATGTTTTGTTAATGTTAACTTACACATTTACGATAATGCATCTCTTCACACATTAACAGACGAACTAGTTTAATGATGTGGTTAATGCATTAGTTAAAATGAAACTAAAAATTAAACACACACACGTTTCAGCATTATTTATCTTTGCTCATGTTAACTTATTCATATGCTTCTCTGTTTCAAATTAACAACTTAATTAGTTAACGCTGGTTAATGCATTAGTAACCATGAACTAACAATGAACTATACCTGTAGACAGCTTTGTTTAATAAGCTTTATTTAATTATACTACATACAGTATAAACACACGTTTATTTAGCAGCTAATACACACAATGGATAAACAATACTAACTCCCCATTTGGACACTGATTTGGGCTATTGGTAAACTTGGAAACTATCCGAAACATCAATCCGTGATAATGCCTTCTCATGTTTGAAGACTGTTTATTAACAGACTTACCATTAATAAGCATTTACTAAGGGGATTTGTGAACCTTATTGTAAAAGTGTTGCACTAGTCAATACATTAACTACCGTTAACCATATGAGACTATATGTGTAGACTGTTTATTAACATGACTTAACATTACCATTACCTAACTATTAACTAACTTTTCCGTCATTATTGATTGTACTGGACCTTAAATGAGTGAAAGCCATTCATGCATCTCTTACATGTTCGAAACTTCATTACATATTATATTATACAAAACCAGTGGTATACATTGTTGTATACATTTTATATTACTATAATCAATGCCTTAAATAAATAAAGAAACAAAAACTTAGAGAAGAAGAATGTTGGTTTTGTCTACAACGTTAACTGGAAGTGAGCAACTATGGTCAGGATGATGGCACAAAACAGCTGTTAATCACCTTTGCGTTTTAAAGCTGCTATTTACGATGAATGTCACTGAAAAGTCTTCCAAGAGGACCATTTCTATCCCGCTTTCCAAGTCAGTTAATCCACTCCATCAGACAATGTTTTTGTAGATCCAGTCTGTCCTGTTCGCGCGGGCGATTTAACCGCCAAACCCTGAGAAGAGAACAATTAATGTGCGCGCGCTCAGTAGATCGTCACGTGGAACGAAGCGATTTCCAAAGGAAAACGGAAGCATTACACCGTCTCCACGACTTCATCCAGACCTTTTCCCCCCGCGAACTTTCGGTAAAAAGATATCCAGATATTATTAATCGCAATTTCTTCGTGCAACAGTTTCGATCCGCCACTTTGTGAATTACCTCTAAAGTCACATAGTCCCAACCACAAAAACATCAGACATTCCGCGGCGTACTGCTTTCCGCATTTACAGTTGTGAATTTCGCTGCTTTGTTTTGATGTGAAGGACCTCTTTGTAATGGTATGTGGTGTGCTGTCATGTCACCTACTAGACTGTAAAAAATTAAAATACACACTTATGAGGAACAAAACTTTGAATCTATTTTTTTTGTTTTTTTGTTTTTTTAGTTAGTGGTTAGGCCTTAGGACTCGTGGTTAATAAACAGTGCAGACAAAATATTTAGTTAAACATCTATGTTTAATGTTGGGACTCGTGTAAAACTTACAATAAGTTTCACAAACACATTAATTCCCTTATTAAATACCACCCCTTGATAGTAGTAAAGTTCATGTCTTAATAAACAGGTCTACAACACACGAGAAGCATTCTCAGTTGATGTTTCCGATAGTTTCCAAGTTTACCAATAGGCCCAAACTCAGTGTTGTCCAAATGGGCGAGTTAGTATTGTTTATCATGGTGTGTGTTAGACTGCTAAATAACTGTTGTGTACCCAATGGTTTATTATTAAGTTAAAGCTATCGAACAATATAGAACTCGTCATTGTTTAGTCTCATGTTAACTAATACATGAACTGAATGCAGCAGAGTATTACGAATAATGTAAAAATCAGTGCCACAAGAGACTTAAGTAATGCTGAATAGATGCGTTGTTAATTGTTTGTTTCATCTTAACTAATGCCATTAACCACAGTCTCATTAACTTAGTTAATCGACTTAATCGTGCAAGAGATGCATTAGTAAATGTGTAAATTAACATTAAAAAAACATTAAGTACACTGTAAAAAATAAGTGTAATTTTAACTGTACAATTTTGTAAAAACGCTACGAAAAAAAAGTGTTAATAGGTTAACAGTAAGTTCCTGTACTACTATTACAGGAAAAAAAAAAAACTGTAACAAGATTCTAACCAGACATTCATGTAATTTTAAAAAAAGGTAAAAAGAACAAGATCAATGTATAAATCTACTAGTCCAAAACTGTTAAACTGAGTATTCCAGAGATCCTAGCCCCCGATGTGATCGCTCCCACATGTTGGAAAGTATTTTGTTTAAATAATCCAGTTTTTTAATAGCTTTTTTGTTCATCAGTTATGGTAGCATTTGGGGCTTCATGTTACATCTTCTGTTGTTTAATGTAAGTTTATTGAACTTTTGTTAAGATAGGTTGTCCCTTCTCGTCGTTTGTGTACCAGTGATGGTTCTGGATTTGTAGTTTGCGTTTGGACAGATATGGACTCTGCTTGACACCGTCTATATATTAATATAAATTACTTGTGATGAGCTTTGATTCTTTCATGTGGCTTTCTCTTTTACCCCCTGCATTATTATTGGTGGTGGCACAGTATGTTAAAGGTACAAAACAGATTTTAATAGCAGTGGGCTTGTTGAATTTACTGGTCTAAATTTAACTTTTCATGTTTGGTCATATGAACTAACGTTTTAATACTGTAAAAATGGACGTTTTTGCCGTAATTGTGTTTACAGTTTTTCTGTATTTTTTACAAAAAGTATTCTGGCATCACCACAGCTGCCAAAATTATTTTGTACACAATATACAGATGTTTTTCTTTTACCCGTGTAATCCTGAAGAGAGTGGAGTGTTCATTGTTAGGTTATGTTAAACTAATGATTAACTAATACATTAGTATATATGAATAAGTTAACATTGAACAAAGGATTAATTAATGTTAACAATTGTTTGTTCATTGTTAATGTTAACATAATGCATTAACTAACGTGAAACTAACTTACAGCAGCCTATTGTAAAGTGTACCAATTTTTCTATTAAGTCTTTTGTTTAATCCGGATTTGAGGAGTTCATGCAAACAGAAGTTCTCTCACGCCTGTGCAGACATGATCTGAATATACAACCGAAAGCATCTTCATTGGACCAGCTTTTTTCATTTTCGACTTATGTTCCTCTTTTTAAGGCCTTTTATAGAGGAAATGCACGTCATTTTTGTGCAGGAGCAAATATTGATGAAATCAGCAGGAGCTGTACTAAAGCTTTCACTGCAGGTCTGATTTCACCTGTAATGTCGGTTCCTATCTTGTCTCATCTACTTGTCTCATATTACTTTATCGCATTCAAATAATATTACTTGGATATTATTATGGATCAATATATGTTAACGAGGGCCTTGCCTCCCTCCCAGCTCCGCAATCCTCCCTACTGAAAACCGCTCAATTCTGGAAAGTGAAAGTGAAAAAAAAGCAGAATCCTACCCGCATTCGCAATAACATGCCATAGCCGACATGCACCGTGACATGTTGTCATTATATGCTGAGTACTTAACACAACAGCACGAACGTGAAAGAACAACTGATGCGGATGTAATCCACAATTTGTAATTTTGAGCTTTTTTTCTATACAGTGGTGCTAACGTATCTTGTAAACTGGCTTTAAAAATAAAAGACCATACTGTAACCCATACACTAGAATAGTAGATACTTTTTGTGTAATATTTTTGCATTGCATGATAAGTGTGAATACTTTTGTGTGTGTCTGTGTGTGTGTGTGATAAATTAAACAAGATTATTAGAATCATTAGGGGAAGTCGTGGCCTAATGGTTGTTAGAGCGTTTAGACTCCTATCCTAAGGTTGTGGGTTTGATCTCGTTATCTTTTTCTTGGCGGCAATACCTGCGACTGAGGTGCTACTTGAAGCACAGGTGCGAAACGCAACGTAGACCCCGAGGCACTACAGCATAAATGGGCTGCGCACTGCTCGGGTGTGTGTTCATGGTCGTGTGGTGGTGTGTGTGTGTTAGTTCACCGCTGTGTGTGTGCACTTTGTCAGAGCGCCAAATTTTTGAGTATGGGTCACCATACTTAGCGAGGATCCCTTTCACTTTTTTCAATTAACCAAGATCACAAACAAACAAAAAAAAAAAAGCTGACATTGCATCACGTAAAGTGAAAAACCAATTTGTTAAGTCATGAGGTCTGCACTTTATAAAAGAAACATTTCCTTTCATCATGATCTGAAGAGCTATTGTATGTTCCCGGACTTATGAAACAGAGGAATTGGACTGAACTCCAGTAACTTCATTTAAAAGGTAAAGGCTATAATGCATGGTAAGAATGTAAAATATTACATATTAAATGACAAGTGTTTCCTGCAACGGAATGTATATTTATTCTAATCTAATTTGGAAAGTGAACAGATTATTGTTGTATTTTTGTAGTATTTATAATTGTTAGTATTGTTTAATATTTTTAAAAGTTTTCCATTTTAATTACTACAAATTATATATATATATATATATTAATATATACATATATATAGGTGCTGTGTGTGTGTGTGTGTGTGTGTATATATTATATATATAATGATATCGATATATATATAATATATATATATATATACTAAATATATATTAATTTTGTCATTAATTGGAAATTTATATTTGCAAATATGAACATTAATAGCCTTGTGACTCACTTACAAACGGGTTTAAAGGGCCTACAATATGCAATAATTTGTAATAATCCAGTAAAAACATCATTACCCATTTAAAAGCTGTTACCATTTGGGGGCTCTTTGAGTCATAAAGAACAAAACACAGTTTTTTACAAAAATCATAAATAAAAAAAAAGTAATGTTACTTCTCTTGTTATGCAGGGTTTTTTTGTAGCCGTCATGCAGGTAGCATTTGTGAAGCAGGAAACTGAAACCAACAAAACACAGCAGACAGGAAGAGCATATACAACAGTAAATCCTGGTTCCTTTTATATTTCTATTTTTTAAACTGTATTTTAATTTTTAAATGCATTAATCAGAAATTAATTTTAAATGAATTAATTATAGGTACACACCCCCAAAATACAAGCAGAAATGTATGTTTGAAATGTTAAAATTAAAAAAACACAATGTGTAACATTTTTTTTTGATGGGGGGGAGCCCACCCTTGAAATTTTTCCTGGCATCTGATCTGAAAGATTACGAGATTCCGAGACCAAAAAAACAGAGGAAAAAAAAGCATCATCAAATACCTTTGGGAAAACGTGTAGACCCCCAAAACATGCCTTTAATAACGGGAAATGTGTAAAAGAGAGCTGGACAAACTGGCTCTTGCCATCTCTGTTCCAATGATCATTTTATTATTTCCTTTGGAGGCTTTGATTGATACAGATTTTTATATGCAATGCGATGCTAAACGACCCGATAATAACAACTCATCTTCGCTGGCCCTTTTTTTTATTTTTTCTTCATGTGTATATTTTACAGCGATTAAATTTAAATCTTCTGTATTTCAACCTTTAAAAAATTGTTTTTGCTGATTCCACCTTTGTGGGACGTCTTGGCCCCTTGGATGGTAAATTTATTTTGCCTGTCGAGACACAGAGGGAAGGGGGTTTATTTTTCGGGATGTCAGCAAACATTTGAGATGGTGAAAAACCCACTGACCATTTCAGGAAGAAATGACACCGAGCCCCGGCTTGACGCAGCTTTTTTGCCAACACAGGTAAGTCATATAATTAAAAAAAATTACACGGTCTTAAAAAAATTTTTATGTTAAAAAGGAAAAAGAATATCCAAAAAACAGAAAAACTGAAGCCCCCCCCCACCCCCACCTACTGCATTTATTCTGGTGTTTAGGAATAATTGTCTTATCTAAAATTGACCTGCTTAAAAAAAGGATGAATGTCATAACATCTTTGTTTATGTGTAAGGAAAGAAAAAAACCATTAAAAAAGAAACAACGGGATTAAAGGGAATATAAATATGATCAGTCGACATCATTTTACCTCCCTGTGAGTATCCCTGTAAATAATGTAACTTTGATAAAAGCATCTTTTGAATGATCTGAATTGATAATGCTATCATCAATTGTTTTTGTATCATCTTTAATGTACTGATTTTGCCTTTTTTTTCCTCCTTCTTCAGATGTATGGTTTGGGAGGGTCCTTCATTAGGAATTTATTTGTAATGTGTGCTTCATATTTCCTTACTGCTCTGCTGTTTTTTTTTTTTAGTAAGGATGAGTCAGAAAGTGAGGAACAGACTGAGAAGGAAGAATTTAAAAGGTACGTTGTTTGTTTGCTATAGACATGAACCCAAGCACAGTTCAGATCTAATGATTGGGGAGGAAACTTTCCTCTGCAGCTCAAAAAGAAAAAACCCTGCAAGAAATGCATTTCTGTTCTCTATAGCTATGCGAGTGTAAGAAGGGTGAAGGTTTTATGGTTTTGTGTGTGTATTTTATGATGTGATCTTTCCTTATTAAATGTTTTATTAATGTCGGTATAGCACTTTGGTGCAACCTCCTTGTTGTGTGCATAGGGCTTTAGAAATAAAATGAAACTGAACTTGAACTGTTATAAAAATGAATGACATGTCACTGTTATTGAAAAATAAATAACATAACATAAATAAAATGAATGTTTATAGATGTACGGAAATGTGCATATGTCATGTGGTAAAAAATACAATACAAATAAAAATCTTTTTGCAAATAACCTGTGAGAAAAATAAAGAGGAGCATACTTTTATTGCATCTGTTATTATTTTATTATTGTTGTTTTTTTTTGGAATTTGAAAACTGCTTGTATGAGAACAGAAAAATATTATTCTCTTCTTTTGTAAATACTGAAGATATGGAGTCAATTTTGAACAGTACAATACAGTGACGATATGGATAGATACCCCAGTATGTATTTTTGAACAACGTCCTGGTGACCAATGAATGTGCTGTCATAAGATTTCTTGTTCACGTTTACTTTTTTTTATTAGTATTATTTTTGAACACCTTTAGTTCACGCACTGAACTGCAAATCAAATTTTAACCTTTCTATAGTGTTGTTTTTCTGGATTTTTTGATTGGTATTCTGTCTATATCCATTAAAATAAAACCTACCAAACAAAAATAACAGCATCCTTCTTTTTGTTTTTTTTTTTTTTTTTGTAAGTGGGCAAAGGATTAACTTTCATTTCATTTGTTTGAATTTTTTTTTTTTTTTCGGACGAAGTGTTCACTGCGGTTTGTGTATTCAGAAGTGAGAATTGAATGAGTCAGTTATGAAAAATTAACAAACTTATTTGTTTCATTGTGCTCTGGGGACCATATAAAGATGTATTCCAGTCCATGAGACAAAGATGATCACTAACTGAATGTTTGTCTTCCGGTGTTAAAGAAAACACATGAATTTCTGAAACGGACATTCTTTTGAATAGATTTTCTATTGATGTGTTTTGTTAATCGGAATGGTTTGAGTTCATGATCTGAATATACAAATCAAAGCGAGCATCTTCAATGGACCGGTTGGTCTTTTTTTGAACCTTATTGGTCCTCTTGTTAAGGCCTTTTAGAGAGAAATGACAGTCATTTTTTGTGTAGAAGGCAAATGATGAAAACTCCAGCAGAGCCTGTATTAAAGCTTTCACTCACTGTATGATTCCACCTGTATGTGGATAATTCAATGTGGCTCATCATCGTGTTACACCATGGAGATAATTTTTCTCGTGCCATTTTGGAAGGGAATTTGCGTGTTTGACAATCAGCTCAACCGATTCAGAAATTAGACAGAACTACAAAATATGACATATATCTATCAATCTCAGGTAAATATGACTCTATAAGTGTTTCCTGTTATTGTAATATCATAATAGAACAATTTAATTTGTTTAAAATTATTATTATTATTATTATTACTTTACCTCACAATGTGTCAGACGAGAAAATGAAAGTGCCTCTAAAGAACAAAAATATTTCTCTTTAAATATAGGTTTGTGTTTCATGATTCATGTTCTAGTCAAGTGTCCACATACTTTGATTGTTACTGATATAAATCTGTCTGTTGTGTTCCAGCATCATACACAGACAGAGAATAAAGAGCTAAGTTACCTACCTTATATCTTGTGTCATATACAGTACTTGTCTCATAATACTTTATATGCATTCAAAAAAAGTATCTATCTATCTATCTATCTATCTATCTATCTATCTATCTATCTATCTATCTATCTATCTTATATATTAATGGAACATAATATGTTAACGAGGGCCTTGCCTCCCTTCCCCTCCTCAATCCTCCCTACTGAACTTGATCAATTCTGAAAGTGAAAGTGAAATAAAAAATAATCCTCCTCGCATTAAAATTAAGCCAAATTTTGGCCTTAAATGCACGTGACGTTGTCATTATATGCTGAGTTATCAACAACACAGCACAGAACGTAAAAGAACAACTGATGCGGATGATGATCATCCACATTTTCATGATCATCCATGTTATTTTGTACTTTCCACTACAGTGTGCTAAATATTTGTAAACTTGGTTAAAAATAACAATACTGTACCATAACACAAATAGTATATTATAGCATTGCATAAGTGTGAATATATATATATATATAAATTAAATAATTAATAATTAAACAAGATTATTAGAATCATTAACCAAGATACCACACAGATCACAAAAAAAAATAAAAAAAGCTGACATTGCAATCAAGAAGTGAAACCATTTTTTTTATTTCAGTCACATGGTCTGCCACTTTATAGGGCAACATTTCCTTTCATTCTTGATTCTGAAGATGCTATTGTATGTTCCCTGTGACTTATGAAACAGAGGAAATATCTGACTCACTTCATTTTTTAAAAGGTAAAAGGCTATAATGCATGGTAAGAATGTAAACTATTACATATTAAAATGACAAAGTGTTTCCTACAAAGACATGTATATTTTTACTAATCTAATTTTGAAAGTGAACAGATTATTGTTGTATTTTTGTAGTATTAATAATTGTTAGTATTGTTTAATATTTTTAAAAGTTTTCCATTTTAATTACTATATATATATATATATATATATAGATATATAATATGTATGTATATATATATTTATTTAGTTTTATTTTTTCATTAATTGGAATTTATATTGCCAAATAATGAACATTAATAGCTCTTGTGATTCACTACAAAAAGGTAAATGGCCTACAATATGCAATAAATATGTAAAATAACATGACAGTAAGAAGAAGATAGTAAGTTAGTATTGTTTACTATTTTTAATAGTTGTCCGTTTTAATTACTACTATATATATATATATATATATCTATATATATAGATATATATATATATATATATATATATATATATATTAATGGATCATTATATGTTAACGAGGACCTTGCCTCCCTTCCCCTCCTCAATCCTCCCTACTGAACGTGATCAATTTTGAAAGTGAAAGTGAAAAATTTAGATGCTCGCACACTCTTCAAATCTTTCTCTTCTCTTCTTAATCCGCCTCCACCTCCTCCTCCATCAACTTTTACAGCTGACGACTTTGCAGTTTTCTTCACAAATAAGACAAGAACCATCAGTGACCGATTCTCCAAACCGCAGACTGAGGATAACTCACAACAACTAATGCACACTCTTTCTCCTCCTTCTCTCCAACTCTCAGAGATGGACGTTTCCAAAACTTAGCCTGTCCAGTCATCCTACTACTTGGCCACTTGATCCGATCCCCACTCACCTCCTTTCAAGCGATTTCTTCTTCAGTCATACCTTCACTTACTCACATTATCAACTCCTCTCTTCACTCTGGAACATTTCCCTCAGCATTTAACAACCTCCTGGACAGCAACCAATCTTGCTTCACAAGCAGCCACTCAACTGAGACTGCCCTGCTCTCGGTTACTGAAGCCCTGCGACTGGCGAGAGCAGCTTCCAAATCCTTTCACTCTATCTTGCTGAACTGTCTGCTGCTTTGACAATGATAATCACCAGATTCTCCTGTCCACCCTCAGAAAGATTGGGCATCTCTGGAAACCGCCACTCCTGTGGTTTAAGACCTACCTTTCTGATAGATCCTTCATTGGTGTCTTGGAGGGGGTGAAGTTTTTCTAAGTCACAACCAACTTGCTACTGGGTTCCTCAAGGCTCAGTACTTGGACCATTCTCTTCTCCATCTACATGACGTCATTAGGATCTGTCATTCAGAAGCATGGCTTTTCTTATCACGCTGCGCTGATGACACTCAACTCTACTTCTCATTCCAAGCAGATGACCTGACGGTAGTTGCTCGCATTTCAGCCTGTCTGAGTGACATTTTTAGCTGCATGAATGACCATCACCTTCAGCTCAACCTTACTAAGACAGAAACTGCTGGTGGTTCCAGCTAACCATCGTTTCATCACAACTTCTCTATACAGCTGGGTTCGTCAACCATAACTCCTTACTCTTCCAGGACAGCCAGAAACCTAGGAGTTGTGATGGATCATCAGTTAAGCTTCACAGGACAACATTGCTACAAGACCCGGTCATGCAGATTTGCCTTATACCAAACATTAGGAAGATTGACCCTTCCTGTCAGAGCAAGCCACCCACCTTCTTGTCCAAGCTCTTGTTCTCTCCAGACTGACTATTGTAATGCTCTCCTGGCGGGCCTTCCTGCATGTACTATCAAGCCTCTCACACTGATCCAGAATGCAGCAGCGAGGGTTGTCTTTCAATGAGCCAAAAAAAAGCTCATGTTACTCCTCTCCTCATCAGGTTACACTGGCTACCAGTAGCCGCTCGCATCAAATTCAAGGTACTGATGCTTGCCTACAAGACGGCCACTGGCACGGCACCAACATACCTAAGCTCACTAGTTCAATCTTATGTGCCCTCCAGAAGTTTTCATTCTGCAAGTGAACGACGCCTTGTGGTGCCATCCCAAAGAGGTTCAAAATCACTCTCACGGAACTTTTCCTGGACTGTGCCCAGCTGGTGGAATGACCTCCCGATCTCAATTCGAACAGCTGATTCTTTACTCATTTTCAAAAAACATCTAAAGACTCATCTTTTTCGCTAGCACTTAACCAACTAATACTAGCACTTTTCTTTTCTTGTCTAGCATATTCTTAAAAAATAAATAAATAAATAAATAAAAACCTGGCTACGCTACTTGTTCTGTATTAGACTAACTGAGACTTGTCATGGCACTTGTATACTGTTGTTGTTCTCTTGTTGATCTGATTATTTCTATTGTTCTCATTTGTAAGTCTTCTTTGGATAAAAGCGTCTGCTAAATGATTTAAATGTAAGTGTAATGTAAATTTAAATTGTAAATATATATATATATATATATATATATATAGATATATACATTTAAATTTTAATTTACACTTACATTTAATCATTTAGCAGACGCTTTATCTATATATATATATATATATATATATATTATATATAATATATATATATATATATATATATATATATACCCTTTTTTTAATTAATTGGAATTTATATTAAACATGTATAGCTCTTGTGAAAAAATAAGTAATTGTTATTCTGTTCATTGTAGGAGACCTCTCCAACTTTAAACATTTCCTGAGCATCTGATTCTAGATTATGAGCATTTCCTGAGACATTAAACAAAGAAGATATCAAAATATATTATCAGATTTACCTGTTGTGTGCTGTAAGATGCCTTCAGTCAAAAAAATGTTTGAACCATTTAGAAGCGAGCTGGAGAAAAAGGCTCTTTCCACCTCTCTTCCATTGAGCATTTAGTTGATTCCACTGGAAGCTTTGATTGATAAAGATTTTTCATGAGCTGAATGCAACCGCATCAAACCTGCACCTTTTGTTTTTGTTTTAGCTTTAACATGTCTTGCTTTACAGCCAGTTAAACACGCTGATCGATGCTCTTTTAAAAACATTTTCAAATTATGGTTAAAAAAAAAAAAAAAAAATTGCAAAGAATCATCCTCTAATTGTCCAAATTTCAAAGAATGGTCCTCGAATTGTCGAAATTTTAAACAGTGTTTCCAAAAATGTATAAAATGGAGAGATTTCTTTCTTTGCCTGAGTCTACCTTTTGTGTGGATCATTGTTGTGCTCCTTGATGGTGACTATGTTGCCTGTCAAGACACAGACTGGAATGGAGTGTATGTTTCAGATGATCAGCTACATGTGAAATGGTGTAAACCGACTAAATCAGTTCCAAGAAGAAATGACACCGAACTGCAGGCTCTGACGCTTAGCTTTTTTGCCACTTCACAGGTAAGTTAAACACTACAAATTCTTCCTTGTTCCCTCAAAAGAACAAGGACAGTTTGATTCCCTATGATGGGACCCCAATCTGAAACTCTGTTAACTGTCTGATGCGTGATTACATTGATTTCCACATAAACCTAATAGAACTTTAGTATGTAACTTTCTTACACACAGACTAATCAGTAAATCAGTATTGTTTCACTTTTATACAGTATTTATAAAGTATATATAATTTACTTGTATTGACTGGCTCCTTCATTCATTTCAGAATCGGGGATATGGTCTGCTCCTTGTCTTCAGCATTGGTATTTTAGTCATTGTACCTTGTGATGTCTGCCGGAGTGAAGAAAAGCCACAAAATGAGGACATGCTGTCACTCTATACATAGATGATATGATATAGATATATACAGTATGTTTGAATAAGTAATGTGTAAGATATCAATCATGTTGTAAAGACAAATTCTTCTATAGGGATCAATAAAGTGTAGACTGATTTAATTCAGTGATTGATCTTCACTGATCTGTTATTTATGATTTTATGGCATGATTCAAGAAAAAGGCAAATATTCAGTCGATTTTATCCTTGCCAATGCATTGTATTGGCTGTATTGGTTTGACTTGTAATGTTTTTTTAATGCTCTCTGAGGTAGTCAAGTTAGCATGAGAGTGGTGAGAGTTCACATTTTGTTGAAACTAACCATTAAACTAACCTATTACAGGCTATAAGTCATGACAAATATTTTAAGGTAATGTCAGTAACAATAATAAAATGAAGATCTTGAAGAAAAGTGAAAGTTGGAAGAAGAATATGATGTCAGGGTAAAAGCAGCAAAAAATAATAATAAAAAAAATTGACACACATGACAGTGCAGTAATCCATTTATTTATTTATTTTTTCATTTAAAGACATTGTACATTGTATCCTTTTACAGGGTTTTTTTCCTCCTAAAAAAAGAAAGAAAAAAAAAACTTTCTTGCAATTCCAAGTTTACATTTTTCAATTCAATTACA
Organism: Cyprinus carpio; assembly: GCF_018340385.1. Taxonomy (NCBI): domain Eukaryota; kingdom Metazoa; phylum Chordata; class Actinopteri; order Cypriniformes; family Cyprinidae; genus Cyprinus; species Cyprinus carpio. The sequence goes on along the minus strand of NC_056593.1, from coordinate 7,117,072 downwards.
TCTTTTGATTTCTGGCTGTGATGAATTGTAACCTCAAATGCCCATGTAGATCTGATCAGAATACAACATTACCAGTGTCCATCTTCATTTGAACCTGCTTTTTTGCCTTGTTCCACATGTTAAGGTCTCTTAGATATGGATGTTTCATTGCCCTGAAGAAACATATGATGATGCTCACAGAACTCTTCTAAAGCTCTCATATCTTGTCTGATTGCAATTGTGTATTTTGGTTTTTATTTTTTTTTTTTTGTGGATTTTATTGCTTGTTTGTTGAATGAGAGTGTGGGGGGGTTTTTTTTGTTTGTTTTTTTGATATAAAAGTGTCAGTGTGTAAACATATCTCGGGGATGTGAAATGAGACCGAGCTACGAATTTTGATTTGCAAATATATTCATCAGTCTCAGGTAAATAGCATGAATTACACCTGACATACAAAAAGCACAACATACATCCAACTATTGTTTTTTTCTTCTTGTTCTTTCAGTATGCAGGTTATGTTGCGATCACTGCATCAGTGGTAAATGTGACCACTTTCACAATTTGAAGATGCATGAGTGAACTCAAACCCCCCACACCCACCGTGCTTTCCACACTCCCAAAATCCAACCCCCTACAAAACAAGCCCCCAAACTGTGCTTAAACCATATAAAACATTTTTTTAAATGTTAAAAAAATAACTAACTGTACAAAAGAAGAAAAAAAAAAACAAAAGGAGGGGGAAAAGGTAGAAAAAAAAGGAAACTCAAGCATGAGAGTCACCACTCACACACACAATGCCCCAATCACTCCCAGCATGCACTCTGCAAAAAAAAGAGAAAGAGACAGATAGACCAGCATTTTACCTGGTCTTTTTTTTTTTTTTTTTTTTTTTTTTTTTTTTTATGTTGTTCCATTAACCTAACAAAGCAGCATTGTAAGATTTAGTGTAAATATCAGCTGTATGCTTTCATGTACTCTGATATGGGATAATGCTGTTTGTTTTAATTTTGTTGGACAAACACTATCTAATTTGGTTCTTATGAATTTCACTGAATGTATTTCAATGGAACGTTTTTGAATGACTCCCAATCTAAAAGAATGAAGTTTACTCCCATTCGCATGAATGGTTTCCATTGTTCTTTTTCAATGTCACTTGTCTCATATTTTAGGATTAATGAACAAGTAAATAGTTAATAATAAAGATCCTGAATTGCTGCATATGAGAGTCGCTGTTACACGTTGTTCTGTGAACAAATATAGATGATCTATTCTATTTAACAGGTCTCAGTCCTTCAGTGGGTCTGAAGTAAGCCGGTTTCTTGTTGTCCAAGAAAGATGGAGTTGTTTTCGAATAATTCTGATAAACCAGAAAGAAATACAGCTTCTTTTTGGTGCACTGCATTTTAGCTTAGCATTGATTGGTCTGGAGAAGTTAATGGATCGGGAATTTTTCATGCCCATGTAACCCTGGGTTTAACATGGTGCTGATCAGCTTCATCTTTTTCTTGGACCTGCTCTTCTAGCTCTGAACTATGATGATGTTCATCCAAAGACCCTGCAGACGTTCATCCTCTCATTGTGCTGGGATATTTTTATTTAGTCTGATTCCATCTGCATTGTGGATGTTTCTGTTTTTTTGCTGTTTGAGGGTGAATATGTTGCGTGTGGCATGGCACACTGGGAAGGAGATTACATCTTGGATGAAGAGCTCCAGATTTAAATGGTTGCAAACCCACGGGAATATAGGGACGGCAAAAAGTGAATGGAACAAAACTGCTGGAACTGACCGAAAAAAAATCATTTTCTACTCAAGAGTGAGTCTACTGTAAATGGTTTTAAATCAACTGTATATATAAAGTATATATTTATATATCATATTTGTGTGTGTGTGTGTGTGTGTGTGTGTGTGTGTGTGTGTGTGTGTGTGTTTTTTATTAGTTTTCATCTTTAGTTCTGCTCACATTCCTCGCCGTTGTTGTCATTGCTGCTGTGAGCTTTCAGGATTGTAGAACAAGATGTCTGGAGCATCAGGAAAAGCGGGTTAAACCAGCACAGTTTCCAGAGTCATCCATCTACGGGTCAGAGGTTGGAACTACAGCGAGCTGCCTGAACTCATCAGGGTGATCTGCTTACAAATCCACCTAGATTAAGACTGTAACAGGGAACAACTTGAATCATGGGTCATTTCTAGGGTGACGTCTGCTGATTTGACAAGCTATCTGGATTTACTGCATTTGTACCTGATGAATTGTTTTCTAACACATCTTTGTGGTTTGCTGTATTGTCTTAGTGTAACCTTATATATATACGATCAATTGGATTCAACCTCCTAGCTGTGTTAAATATAAAATACATAATAATAGTGTGGATGTGAAATATAATAATTAAAAACAATGTAAACCCAAAGGTTGTTTTAAAATATATAATGTCTTAATGTTACTCACAAAGGAATTTGACTCACTCAAAACTCAAAATTGTACTTTCTAAATGGTTTAAAATGCTGTTTAATATATTGAATTATTTTAAACTTGGCAAAAAACCATTTGTATCGTATGTCTGTAGAAAAGAGTAAAATTAAGGTGAAACTACAATCTTTCACAGCTATGACTGAAATGCATTTTTACTGGATTTTTTTTTTTTTTTTTTTTCTTCTTTTTTTTTTTTTTTTTTTTTTTTTTTTTTTTTTTTATTTTTTTTTTTTTTTTTTTTTTTTTTTTTTATCAATTTAACCTTCTCCTCTAGCATTTTAATTCACATGGTAAACAAGTTTTAACAAACATTAACAAATCTATAACACACACACACAACATCAAACTGTTAACCATCTCAAAGAAGTAATAAACTCATCAAAAATGCAAATGCATTTCAGCTTTTTTCCAAGAGCATGAATTCTCATGCTGCCTTTTCAAATAGTAAATTCTCAAAATACTCAGGGTGGCAATAGCTCCTGAATTTAGATAGAAATCTGAAGCCTGTTGTTGCACAATGTGATGTTTATACCTGTTTGCTTCTCCTCAGATCCTGAATGATCAAATCAGTATTAGTAATTGAGACTGACAGAATCGACTGACCAGTCGTAAGTACTGGAAGAGTGAAAGTAAAAATGTGGAAAAAAGGAAAAAGAACAAACAACACTTACCTGTTTGCGACACTATTAACACCTGTATGAGTAAGTTTAAAAAAAAACACTCTTTTACTCTGCTATTGTATCACCTATACTGAATGTTAAATGATTCTTATTCTTTTCATTGAAAACTGGCGGAAGAAACAACAGATATTTCAAACTTTAAAAGAGGGACAGCCGAAATTACATGAGACAGAATTCGTGCAGCTTTGAAGATGCAACTAAAAAGTTTTTTTTTAAAGCAGCAGTTAAACTGATTTCCAAGAAAATACCATCAACTCTGTTACACTGAGATTTATGGTGGTGGGTTTGCAGGCATTTACTGATGTCCAGTTCTCATGCCCATGCAAAGCAAAGTCTGAGAATCGTTTTCTAGATTGAATGTGTCAGAAGACAATGACACATTCATTTTCAAATGACCAAATGCAATGCAATTGCTTTGTTTTTAACATATAGGCGTCATATATATGGCACGTCTTGTTACTTGTAAGGATTTTGTCTTTGCGTTCTTTTGCTCTTTTTACTGTGTAAACATTCTTAAAGAACAGGAATATATGGTTACATTTAAAGCATTTCATCTAGATGAACAGCAACAGCATAGCGATCATATTTACTTTGTAAGTTAATTTTATGTCCTTTTGTGCTTATGGCCAAATTGTCATTTTTTCAGAATGGATTTGTCTTGCAAATAAGGCATGGCAAAAAATGCATTTATCCAAATGTTGCTTCATTTTTAGAAACCTTAATCGCAAATTTCTAATCTCAGAGTGAAACAGACAAGCTCTGATCTAGCATAATAATCCATAATTGCTAAAAATGACACATTCACAGTTTCCAATCCTAAACTTTTTAAGTTTTTCAAAACTTTTATTAAACTTATAGCCTACTCATTTTTAGTTTGTCATACAGCCAAAAGAAGGTTTTACTTAGCAATATCTGCAGGTATATTCATAATCATTTATTCATTCATTTCAGTAAAGCTTCAAAGTTTTTCGCTGCAGATTTCAAGAACTTTGATAACAAAGTGAATAAATGAATCCTCTAATCCACGTCTTGTATGTTTTTATCTACGCCTCGTGTCACCTGCGAGTAATCTAGCTGGTAATCCAGTGAAAGAGTTGTCCCACTCAAGTCCCCAGGAGTTCTTCAGAAACTTTTGCGAGTATTTAAAGGCAGCAGGGGGCACTGAAAGTTCCTGTCAAACTAAATCCCACTCACACACCAGCCGGTGAACAGGAACATAAAAACCCCACAGAACCTAAGAGATTAGAAACAGAGTTTAAGATCCTTAAAACTGATGATATGCAAAGATCTGTCTGCTGTGCATGTGAGTTTTTGCAAGAATAAGAAAAGTTAGTAGCATAACCTTAAAGTTTTTAAAGTAACATTACCCTAATAGCCTATATGAGCCTATTAACAGATATTTGCACCAATTGTTTGTGGCCATGTAATTTCTTTCCTTTTAACCAAAGCAGGGATGAAGGTCATAGTGTTCACTCAAATGAATGTCAGCATCTTTATGCACTACAACAGAAAAAAAAAAAAAAAAAAAAAACAGAAAAAAAAAACCGACTGCAACATGTAAATATAAGCATGACCACAAATTAGCATGTGCGACAATTCTTTAAAAATTTACAATTTTGTTGAAGAAACTTTGTGTTTGTCCATGCCGTTTCGTCATTTTTTCAGATCACTCCACAATGAACACAGAGTGAATCGTTTGTCTGAATAGCGAAATGACTCTTGTGAACAGGTTCCGTTTAATAAGTCATTTAAAAAGATTTAAAAAAAAAAGTCCTCTCACTCGCTCGTAGCTATTTTAATTAGACTTACTAAGTGAATCGTTCAAGTCATTTTTCAGTTAGGCCTACAGTAAATTGACTCTTTTTCCTGAAACTTTCTTCTAATAATTAATTTGCATGAAAAAAAAGTGCTTTTTCCATCAATTCTATTCATGTCTTGTTTTCAGCTTCGAATGTTTCTAGTTTTGAATGACCTTCACTGGAGAAAAATGTTCTTTGCATCAAAGTCATAGTTACAACTGAGCCACCAGCATGGGCCTAACTAAACCATGCTAACCAACAAAATATTGACCCCTAATCTATTATTCAACTATTATTCTGACCATTAGAATTAATTTTGCTCAGCTCTGAGACAGATTCCCACCATTTTGAAACTGTAGATCAACAGCAGCAGGTTTGAAGCTCACCGCTAACTCACAGTAATTACAGTACAGGAATCACGGTGTGCCATTTGGCAGCTAGTCGCTTGTAATCAACCGAGAGTAAAAGCAGCGAAAAAAAAAAAAATAACTCTTTCTTTTCCCCTCAAACAAACTTGATTTTCTTCACTGTAATTACTGCTTAGAAACAGGCTTTGATTAAATTAGAACAGGGACACTTCACCTTCTGTTTAAATTAATTAGGACGTAGTTACATGGGAAAAATGTGAAATGTGAAAATGTGGTACTCTAAATGATTATTCATCATATATGTTTCATACTTAATCAAAAAACTGACTGTTTTTCATGTTTCAGCAATGTTTTCATGTTATTCACTCCTCAGGTCTTATCTGCAAGAGCACCTGGTCCAGAGATGAACAGTGTGCAGTGTTCTTTATTTATTTATTTATTGTAGGTGTGCACAGATATGACGTTTAATGAGTCTATCAACCTTTAACAGCAAGACACAGATCAATGAAATGAATCTGCCCAGGTCAATCCAGTCCAAACCAAATCAAAAAGGATATTTTATGCCACCTTGAGGTTGTGACCTTGTATGGTTGTGCTCTGAATAGTATTTATATTATGCTATTTCTAATGTTATTTACTCCCAGTAGGTGGCGACAAGCGACTGTCATAAGTGAGTTATTTGAATAATTTACTTAAACTGATTCATTTAGCATCGAATGCATTAAGCCTCTTTATGAGTAAATCAACCATTCGTTCAACTGATTCGTTCAAACACACTGATTCATTCATTCATTTATAAATGAGTCATTGAATCATTCATTTAACTGATTTGTTTAAACATGCCAATTCCAAGAATGAAACACCAATGTTTTTGCTTCACGGTTCTGCTGTGAGTTTTTTTTTTTTGGAAATATGTTCGTTGTCAGAGCAGAAACTGACAAAGTAACCGACAAATTGGGTCTAAAATGTAAGTTATTAAGTATTCAATTATTCCACTGTTGTATAGCCTAAAAGCAATTATCACACAATCAGCACATTTACTAGCTATTGTTGCTAGTTAATGTGATGTTTTTGCATTAGCATTACAACAACGGCAGATTCTGAAATGTTGTAAATTTATGATATAATATTTTATTTCCCATTTTATTTCTATTTTTGCCTTATCTCACAAAAGTTTAAAGTTTAAAATCTGGAAGCTTGGAGTTGTGGTTTGCTTATTTATGTTTAATCACTTGTTGTTTTACTAATTTGTAAGATCGCTTTGGATAATTTCATTGTTTTTGCAGTTTTGTTAAATGTGAGTAAATGTATCTTGTATTAAGCATTTATATATATATATATATATATATATATATATATATATATATATAATATATATATATATATATATATATATATATATATATATATATTTTTTTTTTTTTTTTTTTTTTTTTTTAATGGAAAACTGTGATTAGGTAACTTTTGGGGGTATTTTGGCAGTCTGACAAAAAAAGTGTTTTGGAAAATTATACAATTATAAAACTGTTCACCTCGATCAGTGGCAATATAAATGAGTGCTTGTGCATTCAGGCTTCTAAATTAGTTTTAATAGCCATCTGAGACTCTGAAGCATTAAATAACAGACCACAGCTCTTCTTATCCTGATGCTGTAACCCCTGCAGTGAAAATTGTATTGACTTTCAACAAACCAACAACCAGACAGACCCCCACTGACCCCTGCATCAGCCCCCCTCTCTCTCATTCTGTTTCTCGGCACCAGTCCATATCTTACATGCAGTTTTCACGCCTGATCTTGCCTTCAAACGGTCCACCTCCATGTCTATTTTGATCTGTTTTCTCAGTGAAGAGACAGGATATTTCTTGTAACACTGGATTTATCCATTGCAATGACCAAAACATTACCATAGTATTCTCTAATGAAATCACTGTACCATGGTACCACATTTTTTGTGAGGGCATCTTACATCATATAAATGCTATTTAACATTTATGAGTATACCATTAACCTTTTGATAGAGGAGGATGATTAATTAAATTGTGAGCACATGGTTATATAAAACGGGTCCATCCTGATCTGTAATGATGTTTTAATTAATGATAAATCACATATGGTGGGCACTAGTGTGGAGAAGAACTTCCTGCGGTCTACAGTAACGAACCTCAGAACGTCCTGCTGCTCGCTCTGTGAATGATGTGGGCCCGTAAAACCACTTTATACCCTCATTATAGTGGATCCCAGACACCTCTGAGACAGAGGACATGTACTGCAACATTAGTGGCTTTTAGTGTTAGCTTTGTAAAACTGGGTTCGCTGGGTACATAGCTGTTACGTAAGTTTATCAAGCTTTAAAAGAGGACACCTGAACAAATTTTAAACAATTATAAGACATGTTTTGTACAAAAAAAAAAAAAAAAAAAACCTTTAAAGACAAATAAAATGTTTCTTGGAGCTCATTTGAAGATGAAATGTGTATTTTCTGGGCTCCCTTCCCAGACAGGTAGCCCTGCCCTACACTCACACCATTAGTTGAGCCAGCATTGCTATGTCAGACTGGTCAGATTTTTAAACAAACAAAGCAATGTTTACACTTTTTGAGAGGAATCAGTGTACAAATGATTTACTTTTAGTTTTTCTGCATATTGTAAGCAAACAAGTAAACAGTTTACATAACTTTTAAAATGTGCCGTATTTCTGAGTGAAACATGAAGCATTAATTTGAAAATAATGCAGAACGGCACTTGATTTTATGCTTTTGGATTTGATTGGTTCATCAAAAGTGGTCTTTGATATTATTGGTAAATATTATTTTTTCCCCTTCATGCAGCCTTGATTACATCAACAAAAAAGTAAAGTTTTTGTTTAAGGTGGAGAAAGGTATTCGATTTTGATTCAGAATTTTATATACTGTTTTTATTATAATTAATCATTTTATTAATTTAATTATAATTTTTGTAATGTTCATTTTGTAAAGTCAAAATTAGCTGAAAAGTCACTGAAGAAAGCAATATTATGGATAAAGCCTTCATATTTTTTTTGCCAGAAGCAATGGTTTGATATTAAAAAAAATGCCATGATGGTTTTGTTATTTACAAACATGCAGCTTTTCACTTCATAAGATATTAATTGATGGACTGGATTGTTGTGGATTACTTGTGGATTATTGAGATGTTTTTATCAGCTGTTTGGACTCTCATTCTGACGGCACCCATTCACTGCAGAGGATCCATTGGTGAGCAAGTGATGAAATGCTAAATTTCTCCAAATCTGTTCTGATGAACAAACAGACTCACCTATCCTGAATGGCTTGAGAGTAAGTACATTTTCATTTTGGGGTGAACTATTCATTTAAGAAAGTAAATGTGTGCTATTTTGTTTTAGTGTACTATAAAAATTCTAACAGATAACAAAACATTAAAAGTCCATTTACAAATGTTGATTAGCACCACTTGAACAAGTCATTGAATAATTGACAGTAGCGACTCAACTTCTCCTTTGACGTGGTTTTCATTTGCCTTTTCTCATCGTAAACAGCACTGGTGACATCTGGAACAGGTTTAAGCCCCGTAGTCTGTGATTCCCTGGGAGAGGTTTAGGATCAAAGCATCCGGATGATGTTTTCTCCCTTGTGAAGTTACTTGAAGCGGTCAGGGGAAAGCTCTAGGAGAAGACGAGCTATCAGAGACCTTCCTGAGCTTGATAATGCTCAGACACTGATGACTTTGCGGCTTGGCCTGAAAACATTTACAGTCACAGTAAATCTATCTATGATTCAAATGATCAATTTCATACTGTATTGGTGTTGAAATAACTATCGCTACTTCGCAAAGTCACAACCACATTTGCAGGTTTGAAATCACCATACAAATCTTTTTTTTTTCTTTCTTTTTTTTTTTTTTTTTTACTATAAATATACTTTTAATCACTAAGGTTAAATAAGTTCAATTTATTTATTTAATTATCCATACAATAAATTATGAATTTCAAACTACTTATAAAGTGGTTACAATTATTTTTGGTATTCATTGGTGGTTAATTTCATAAAATATGCCTTTGTCAACAGAATTAACTTTTTCAAATAAAATGATAGCAATTTTTTTTTTTTTCTCAGACATTTTCAAATATAAATGGCACCACAAGAATGCACAGTTTTATAGTTTTATCTACAAGAGTCAAAATAAGATGTGACTATGAACACAAATCATGCATTACTAATCATCTTCCGAGAAATGTTCTGATATAACAGTGAATAAATTAGCACAGCAAGAGCTGCAGTGAATCATTTTCCTCTCCATTTTTTGGAAGTTAACAACGTGTCGATTGAAACAGGACTACGCTTTGACAGATTTGGGCCTGAACATACAGATTAACAATTTATGAATTACCAAATACTCCCTTAAACGACGTAACGCTCAGTGTGTCATGGAGATTTGAGACGGCTCGGCTTGTTACCTGCTGATTTGACACTCAACACCCTGGGAAGTTTGTTTATGAGCGTTAGAGCAAAGAAAGGAAAGACTGGTGCTTGTCAACACAACAGCCACAAAAGCCAGTTTCAGATGGGGGAAATCACATGTATGTGTTTGTGTTTGAGATAGTGAGACAATCTCAGTCAAAAGCTCAGCATGAAAGACATTGATAAGAATAGATTTTGCCTAAAATAGCTTTAGAGAAGTTAGCGTTAAATAGACCTCCATAGATCTGAACTTAAACTGACAGAAAAGTGTCTCTTAAAGCATCAGCTGCACTGAGGGAAAAAATTAATTGTATGTCAATGTCACTGAATGTCGATTTCATCTTTTTTATTCAAATATTAATGCGACTTTAAGCTTTGAGAATAAAGAAACCCTTGAATCTGTGCAGCTAAACACAGAAAGAACAGAAAGTCAGAGGAAAAACTATGCAGGGGAGGGAGGAATGTTTTAAATAAGAGGACCTTTGAAATTGTATTTCAGGGGTCCTATATGGCTTTCAGAGTGACAGGTTTCCTAAACTGCCACCTTTATGCGACAGCATGACCTTTTTAATACATGAAAGATCTTGATTTAGCATCCCAATACATGAGTTATGATTTCAGAAGGGTTTTTAAATACATACAATACATTGTAGTTGAAAAGTCCTTCATCTACAAGGTATTTCAATTTATCAAATGCTGTTTTTCACATTAAGATGTTAGTAGCTCATCTTTTGATTGAATGCCTTTAGATGATTAATTTTACAGGGTGAATTGGGGTCTTCACTTGTTTCTTATTAAAAAAAAATAAAAATCAGATGAATAGCATTGCATATATATATACAACACATATATATTTTCAGATGCATTTATTTATTTGTTTGATTGTCTAAGCTTGCATTCAATTCTGAAAGTCTAAATACTAAAAGTCTTTATTGGTCCTGATTAAAATATTGTAATTCCTGAAAATGTATCCTATTTATTAATTACATTGCTAGATGGTTTATTTGTGTAACCATCACTCAAAATATTCCAGGTCCTCATTTTTTTTTTTTTTTTTGCCCACCTTTTATAACATTTTTAGGAGGTACTTTAACTATTTTGTATTCACCACAGGTACAGGTATGTATTTGGTCACAGTGGAATGAAAACCACCTCCACACTCTGTGAATATAGATATTTCCCACAGTTTAGTCTGTTATGACTCCTGAGAAGAAACAAAGGATCTCCGGAGGCTTCTCTCTTCTTTTACATCCCAGGGAGATGATCTGAGAAAGGTTTTATATTTCTCTTATGATGGTAAAAGATTTTAGAACAATGCACTGGTCCTTGATCACAACTTCCGGGAATCTTCTATTCAAAGCTGCAGCTTAAAGGAAAATCCCTTCTCAGAGATGCACATCAGTTGTGAGGAGGGAAAGAGACTTTTTTCAGTCCAAGTCCAAAGGCTCTCCCTTGGCATGAGGTTTGAACTTTAATCCAACAGCTTGAGAGGGAATGAGACCCAAAGACCCTTCAATAAAGCCGGTTCATGAACTGGGACCTCAACTTTTGCATTCAGCCAGAACTGCAGGCATTAGAAGCGGATATAATGGCTAAAAACTTCAGCCTCAGGACAGCACAACCCTCTCGCCCTCTTCCAGGTGGCATCCGAGTCACTTGCTGCCAAGAGACTGAGAGGGATGTACACATTTGGCCAGTCAGGAATCTGGTTTGGAGAAGAACAAGCCCAGAGAGGCAAGGTGTTGGCCTTATTATGTGCTCTGAGGCGCTGAAGGTTTTAGACCAAAAGCTGGATGCTTTCAAGAAGATCAGCTGACACTGAAAAGTGCTAGATATTCTCAGATAAGGGAATTCACACAGAAGTGTGGTAAAATGTCATGCCATTTAAATAAAGGTTCCTCGCTGGTTCCTTGCAGAATAATGTTCAAGCTGTGTAGATGTCGGATCTTCAGATCATCTTTCTTTAGTTCTTCTGTGGTTCAATGAATTGGTTTTAGGTATCAGCCGTTAGCAGAGGTAAAATGAAGTCCATCTGGAGGCTTTGAAGAACTTGTACATGTGTTAGCATTCAAAATTTACCACAAAAAAAAGCTCAAACATAGATTCATCCATCCATGATGACAGTTTACAACTCATTTATTGTTATTAGTCCATGTTACCCCCCTTTTTTCTTCTTATTTTTTTTTCTCCACACTTTTTTCACACTTCCTTTAGTAGCACAACCACTTTCAGCTTGGCTAATAAGATACAGACTTCTCAAGTACCAAATTCACACATTTGATTAATTGTTAATTTAATTTTGTTATATATTATATATATATATATATATATATATATATATATATATATATATATATATATATATATATATAGGTAGATTATACAGAGAGAGAGAGAGAGCTTGTTCATTTAGCTACAAATTAATGGTTTATGTTCTGACTCTTATTATGAAGTCTGTCATATTTCTTGTCATTATTGTTTCCTGTTTCCTGTCCTAATTGGTTGTCATGTGGCTTTTTAGCTGTATTACAAATGGGCCTGAGCTTGTTTGTCAGGTTGTCTAATTATTTTCTTCTGGATTTATGAGTTTTCGTGCTGTCTTTTATGTATGGTTACACTTGATTTTTTATTGTGAACTTTATTGTCAGCAAACTGTTTTGTTCAGTTAAAAAAGTACACTCTGGTTTGTTTGTTTGTTAGAATGGCCTACTGTACTTTGGGGAAAGAGAGGAAAATGGGACCTGATCATAATGATGGATGGATTTGAACTTTTATCGCATTCTGCTAGCCATAAATATAATGATAATTTAGCGATCACACCAAGTATATTAGTGTTTATTAAGATCTTTAAAGTCTGGTTGATTCTGATTGGCTTTCAATATTTTTATTGCTCATCAGTTAATAATAATAATAATAATGATAATGATAATGATAATGATAATGATAATGATAATGATAATAATAATAATGATAATAATAATAATAATAATAATAATAATAATAATAAAGTCTTTTTGAAAGTGATTCCATCTATATTGTTCCTAGCATTACAGCTGTGATGTGGACTTCTCTGTTCTCATAGAATTATTATAAATACAATACAGTAAATATTAACTTTTATAATATTTTTAATAACAAATAATAGGATTTTTTTTTTTTTTTTGTCTTTGTTTATTTGGATTTTTATTTTTATTTTATTTTTTGCTCTCTTATGCATTAGTTGTGGTGCATTTAGCGTTGTTTTTCTGTCCGTCACCCTAGAAAACACATATGACCCATCAGGTCAGAAGCATAGACCAGATATTAACAAGTTCTTTGTTGACAATTAAAAGTTTTTTTCTGCTGTAAAACACCTTTTTGCTTCTAATCGGAAGTGTATTTAGGATGTGAATCCTTGTGAAGAAACATCCCCCCATGGAAAAACGATTTCACCTAATTTAATGTGGAAATAATAATCTTTTCTCCATTTTAGTTTCAGTAAATTGCCTTTCTCTGAGCTTCTCGTTGCTTTTCGCGAGTTTGTTTCATTAGAACGACCCCGTTAGTGTCCTCCTACTTTCCAGTTAATTGAGGGCTTCTGACTCGAGTGCCCCTTAGTTTATACTGTTTACACACACACGAGGGGAAAATGGTCCAGGACTCCTCTTACTGCCCATGAATTTAGGATAGTATATTGTGCGCAAGGAAACTGCCTTAGTCTTGGAAGGAATACATGCCAACATCAGGAGTGTTCAATCACCCCGCAAACTTTTTTATTATTATTATTTTGATTTTTTCTGTGTAAACTGCCCCTAACTCTCCGATGGGATCCCCGTAGAAAAACGCGCAACTGTGAGACACAAACATGGAACTTTTTAACGTCTCTTTAAAGTCATCTATCTGCATCTGGTGCTTATGTTTACTACCGCTTAAGTTGCTTGGGCAACTGGGTAAGTCAAAAACACGCTTATAGTAAATACTTAATATGTTGAGGACGCATTTGGCACATCTTTAGCGCACGTTTAAGCCGATTTATAGATTCACAAACCTTGTGCACAAAAGTGTTGTAAAGTATATATATATATATTATATATATATATATATATATATTATATATATATATATAAATATATATATATATATATATATAAATATATAATTATTTTATTTTGTTATTATTTACTATGCTACTATATTTTTTATATATATTGCATGTATTATTGTTTTCGTTGCATTTTGTTTTACACTCCTCATAACATTAGTTTGAAAGGGGGTTTTATGAGTTTAATTGATTTTATTGTTCTTTATTATTTAGTTGTCTATTTATTTTACTGCATTGTATTAGGGTATTTTTTATTATTATTAATATGCAGGTTATTTTATTTTATTTTATTTTATTTTACTTTTATTTTAGCTCATAACATAGTTTAAAAGTTGTGCATAAGATTTTGGTCTGGCTGCGTCAGGAATATGGCGTTGAGATAAATGTGCCTTAAACGGCAAGACGTTGTTTACATTAGTGCTCAATATCCAGGTTCTCCAGAGGGACTGAACAGCTGTTAGAATTCTGTGCGAAATGTCGTTGTACCTCTGCGCACTGACATCCATTTGCGCTGTTCAGACTGAATTAACTTGCTCTTTGGAGAAAAGTACGCGCTCTTTCTCTCGCGCGTGCACGCACGCACGCACAGTCTCTCTCTCTCTCACACTCTGTGTGTGTGTGTGTGCAGTTGTTTTCAGCAGTCATTAGAGCAGTCAGTAGGTGAGTATTAAGCCTCAGGGTTGCAGTAATTGTGGGAATGTGAGCCTCATGATTGTGGGGTCAGACTGATTAGTGAGGCTGTGATATCTTTACTGTCCTTTACTCCAGCTCATGCCTCAGTGCCATTACAGGTTATAGACCTGTGTAATGCACTCATTTACAGCCAGCATATACTGTGCATTACACTATATTGTTTTGCTTTTTGCTTTGCTTAAATGTAGGTTTTATTCTTATTTTTGTTATAAACTGGGTTATTAGTTTAATTTAACTATGAATGTTCATTCAAATGTATTCATATCATACCTTTTATCACCACAAGATGCAAAAAAAGTCTAGAGATTAAAAAAAAAAAGAGAAAATACATTCGCAGTCGATTGCAAAATATGTTAGCATTTTATCTATATCAGGCATAGGGGGATTTTTGGTTGCACTTTATTTGTTAGTGTCACCAAAATGAACATTATTGTAACGGATGACATTATAAAGTTTTGATATGATAGTATATTAACTGATTTGTGCTACTAATTTTGGCAGGTAATGTTTCTGTTGTTTGGAGTTTTAGGGATAAACAAAGCTGAATATAAGAACTTTGGAAAAAAATGTCTAAAATGTTTTGGTATTGTGTCTTGCACAATGTCCTCCCAGCGGTGTCCTTTCACTCGGCAGACCGTGAACAAGTCCATCTCCGTGATATTTCTTCAGTGAATCATCAGCTTTGACTTTTCAGTCTTTATTAAATGTCCGACAGCTGTGTGTTTGGATCATGTGATCTCATCCCTCATAAGCCTCACTCAACACAATCGAGTGAAAAAGAGTCATTACCGAGTCCTCAGGGTTTGGGTGAATTCCTGGCAGTGTGTTTGCAACTGTGAAGATATTTCGTTTTAATATCGGGGAGAGTTTCCTGTGGTCACTTATATTTTATAAAAGCAACAGACCCAGACCCAACAAACCAATCGTTTGGAGAGTGTGAATATCTGGAGTTGTTTCTATCCTGCAGTGTAATCAGCTCTTCATTCAGCCGAGATGCAGACTGTCACAACAAATAACTCTCATTTAGCAGCCCTGCAACCCTACAATACACACATACTGGATGAACTTGTGTGAAAGTTCTCCAGCTTTAAGAATCCTTAAACACTGCATGCTTAAAATAAGAATATTTGCAGCTTGTTTGGTTCAGCAGGATCCTTCTTATGACTTTTAAGTTGATTTAGTTTTTGATTTGCCATGACTTTTTCTTTATATATTTTTGTTATGTCACAATTGATACTTCGTATGAAGTTGCTAAGGTGATGGGAAAAGTATGTAATGGGAGCAAAAAATTATGTTGTAATGCTTTAGCATTTGCGCTTAAAAGTTTAGCTTGTACCCAAAAAACATTGTGTTTGCTGACAAAACTATTGTGTGCACTCAATTTTGTGAGAAATCAAAATACTGCTGATGGATGAGATGAAAAAAATATAGCAATAATTTTTTGCGAGTGAAAGCAAAAACCTTTGCTTTTGAAATTTTGCCTTGCCCCAAGAAATGACTCGGTTACGTATGTAACCCTCGTTCCCTGAAGGAGATAACGGAGACGCCACGTTGGTGACCGACAAATTGAGATGTTGCTTCAAGAGACCAATCTACTTAGAGTGTAAACTAAACGAGCCAATGTACATTGGCATGCGATGACTGCATCCAGCTGCCGCTGATCGCAGTGCGAGTATAATTAGGCAGTGGGTGCAACGCATACTCAGGTTTTTGCTGAGGAGCTGAACCGGTGACCCGGCAGCTCAGCGGTGGTACAGCAGCTGTGGCGATGGAACATGACATCTCCATTCCCTCCTTCAGGGAACGAGGGTTACATATGTAACCGAGACGATCCTTTTCAGTCGGTCACTCTGAGTCACGTCAGTGACAGACGAATTGGGATCCCTACCAAAAACGCCATGGTTGCTGCCCCTTCCAGCACCCATGTACCTGCACCCCCCCCCCCCCCAGTGGCAATTGGGGCAGAAAATAGGACAGGGATTACGTGGAGAGAGTCTATTACTGTTGTTCCACCAGACCCATGCAGTAAGACCTATTGGATAACACTGGGAAAGTGTACCCTGTCAAGGGACCCTGCAGAATCCACATCCTGCTCGCAGGGAGGTTTCATGTCAAGATTACACATATGGACTGGGCCTAAAGTGCAGTATAACATGTGGAATGTCTCTGAGGTGGCTCCAGCCCAGTTAGGAGGGATACAACACTGGTAGGGACGGCAGAGACTCAGGCTCACTGTGGTAAACGCATACTTGCACAGGCCCCGGGGCTAGCTGTGCACCAATGCATCCATGCCAAGGGTTCCCTCGGTCATGGAATAGAACAGCTGGCAATGGGACGTGTCTGGAGAGGCAAAGCACCCAACGGGGCAGTATGTGCTTGATAGCCTCCATCTGCTTCTGGGTAGCCGAGAACTGCTGGGCAAAGCTCTCAACTGCATCGCCGAAATGGCCGGCCTGGGAGATAGGGGAGTTGAGAAAACGATATCGGTCTCCTGCATATCCGCCAGGTTCAGCCAGAGATGGCGTTCCTGGACCACCAACAAGGCCATTGTCTGACCCAGGGAGTGTGCCGTGACTTTTGTGGCTCTCAAGGCAATGTCCGTTGCCATTCGCAGCTCCTGCATCAACTCTGGGTCAGAACTTACTGGAGTGCCATTGCGTTCAGGGCAGAGGCAGCCTGTCCAGCGGCACCATAAGCCTTGGCCATAAGCACGG
Source organism: Cyprinus carpio (assembly GCF_018340385.1). Classification (NCBI taxonomy): domain Eukaryota; kingdom Metazoa; phylum Chordata; class Actinopteri; order Cypriniformes; family Cyprinidae; genus Cyprinus; species Cyprinus carpio. The sequence goes on along the minus strand of NC_056593.1, from coordinate 7,099,833 downwards.
ATGAGAACTTACAGGCCCTAGATGGGAGACGAGGGTTACCCCTCCAGGTGGAAGCGCTCCTTGGACACAATTGCATCACAGCCAAACACTCCACCAGGGGGATTGCCTTATAACCCCTGGCCACCCCAACATCGAGGGTAGTGAGGGAGGAGGAGGTCCCAAACCAGTTTCCAGCCAGAAAAAGGTGCCTTCCCTATCTGGTCTCCTGACCGCCTTGGCAGCCCAGGAAAGCATAGCCGTCGATTCTGGGTCAGGCTAGGGCAACGCCACTCTCCCTGAAGGGGGCAGCACAGCCGAGTCCTCCTCCCCAGACTCCAGCTCACCCTCCGATGCCGCAATTGACATCTGGTCATCTGGAGGAGCACCGAGTGAAACGGTCGGACTCCTGTACAAGGAACCGACATGTTCACCCAGCAGCCCCACAGCTTGCGGCGTGCTAGAAGAGTGGGGGGCCCACAGAGATTCCCTTGGCGGGTTTACCCCCACTGTAACCCTCTGGCTACCCTGACTATTCACTGAAGTAGCCCCCCTCTGCGGAACAGAAGAGCGACTAGATTGGGGCATAGGTAAGGGGACTGCACCTGCTTTGATTTGTTGGAGTCTCAGCTGCAACATAGCGATGGTCATACCACCACAATGACGCATGACTCATCCATGAATGCAGCTTCAGCATGTTCAAGGTGGAATGACATCTTTAAAAAGAAGCAATGTCACACCTGTGTCTTGCACCAGCACCAGGCGTTAAAAAAGCCTCTTCCCCAGAGCGCTCGTTGACTCGTCAGAATTCCTCCCAGATGAAAAGGCAGAGCAGAACAATAGAACCACTCGACTCCGAAGCGAAAAGCTGAATATGTGTTGCACCCGCTGCCTAATTATACTCGCGCTGCAATCAGCGGCAGCAGGATGCAGTCATCGCATGCCAGTTTACATTGGGTCGTTTAGTTTACTCTCAAAGTAGATTGGTCTCTCAAAGTGAAATCCCAATTTGTTGGTCACCGACATGACTTGGAGTGACTGACTGAAAAGGAACTATATTTCCCTCGCAAAAGTATTACCACAAGAAACGTTTGCTAACAAAACTTGAGTACATAAAATGTGAACTCAAAAATTGTGATTGAAATAAAGAGGGGGAAAAACTATAATTTGCTTGCAAAAGTTTTGCGTTCCCCACAAGAAACTTTGCATTTGCTCTCAAAACTTTTGCGTTCTCGCAACTTTTTTTTAAACTCATGTGAGCAAGCATGTAAATGGTGATGGAAATGGGAGGAAAAACTATATTGAAATAATTTTGTAAGTGAATGAAGTTATTATTATTATTTTTTTTTCAATTATAATGTTACTTTTTTGTTTTCTTATTAAAACTTTATCTTACAAATACTTTTTCCATTTATTTTTAGTTTGGGCTGAAAACATTTGCGTCTTGTGCATGTATTTTTGTGCTTTTCCAATTTCTTTCAGTTATTTATTAAGTTTAAACCCGTTGGATTGATGGCTGAGGTGGTTCTGTTGTTTGGTACACTTCAGGATGGATTAGCTTCATATGATCAGTGCATTGGCTTGTGGTTAATTTAAGACACCAGTGTATAGGTACAAGGTTTGACCACATATGTGACCCTGGACCACAAAACCAGTCTTAAGTTGCATGGGTATGTTTGTAGCAATAGCCAAAAATACATAGTATGGGTCAAAATTATCAATTTTTCTTTTATGTCAAAAATCATTAGAATATTAAGTAAAGATCATGTTCCATGAAGATATTTTGTGAATTTCCTACTATAAATATATCAAAACTTTTTTTTTTTTGATAAGTAATATGCATTGCTAAGGACTTCATTTGGACAATTTTTTAAAGCAACTTTCTCAATATTTAGATTTTTATATTTCAGATTTTCGGCCAAATATTACCCTATCCTAACAAACCATACATCAAAGAAAAGCTTATTTATTCAGCTTTCAGGTGATGTATAAATCTCAGTTTCGAAAAATTGACACTTAAGACTGGTTTTGTGGTCTAGGGTCACAGATGGACATTTTTCCATCTTCTAGTTTTTGTAGTCACTGGCTTTGCAAAAAGTGTCCATGTCTAATCTGAAGTTTTCAGTGGAATTCCCTGGTGTGGAAGTGTTTGAAATCTACCCCGGCCCAAAGTCAACAAATTAACTGGGCGATCTGAGGTGTTTACCCAGCAGCGCTGCCCCAGCTTTGGTTTGAGGGCTGAAAACACAAGTGTTTGTGCAACCTTTGACCTTGCGTAGCAAGACTAGACTGTGATTGTTATCCCTGCAAGTACAGACGAAGACCAAATGTGGCTTACTCTGTTAAATGTGACCTTCTGGCATAACTTATATGCTCAGATCTTTTCAACTGACGAAATTTCTGTTCTGTTTCTATAAGATGGATTTTTGGTGTGATTTTTCTTTAAGGTTGAATTAATCTGCACTTTTCTTGCATGTTGTCCATTTTTATTATCATTTTATTTATAATAATTTCTAATATTTATTATTTTATTTTAAAGCTTTGATGCCACTTTACCATTTCCTTTTTTTTGCCTCTGTTGTGTCACTTTGCTGTTGTATTTTTTTTTAACTGTTGCGATGTTATATTTCTGTAGTCACTTATTTTAATTTACATTTGCAATGTCACTTTTCTGATGTCTTTTTTATTTTATTGTATTGTGTTTTATTTTACAGTTGTGATGTCACTTTTTATCATTTTTTATTTAATTTTATTATATTGTATTTTTACAGTTGCAATCTCCCTTGATATAATTTTCATTTTATTATAAATTTCATTTTACAGTTTGTGATGTCACTTTGCTGTTGTCACTTTTTATTGTTTTCACATTTAATTTTTATTTAATTAATTAAATTTTATGCTTGGAATTTCACTTAGCTTTTTTTTCAGTTATGATGATGATAATGATGATTATGATTTTACCGTAAAACGAATCAAACTACACAGTGAATATTTCAAACATATGTCTTTCTGAATGTATGAATGGCTCATGTTTTCATGGAAAGTAAAACAAGCACTCAGTAGGTGTTTTTACTTTCATCTTATCTTTAAGCCGGCCACCTTGAAACTCCATTACATCCCCTTAAGAAACGTCCCCTCAAATCATCCCTCCCCACCAAACCATTATTAAGAATTTATAAAATGAACACTTAAATATCTTTATTTTCATCTTGCCCCATTACATCTCTAAGAGTAAAGTTTAGGACATAATTGCAGAGTAATGATCCTTTGAATTAGGCTCGAAAGAGCAGGGGCATTATGGACTCTAAACCAGCCGAAACATGATCTCATCAGTGCTCCAGTGGGGCAGAAAGCCCTCTCAGCCTGGCCTCGTCTTCCCTCTGGAAAGCAGACACGATAAGAGGAGAGATTTTCTGTTCTTTTCCACTCCGGTCAAAGGTCACCTGCCCTTATTCTTTATGAGGACTTTCAGATGGTTAGTGGAGACGTTCCTTTGAACAAAGTCTGTATTTGAGACTTCACTGAGAGATGTAGGTTAATAATAGTAATATTTTTAGATGAAATATAATATTTTTAGATGAAATATTTAGATGAAAATGTGAGTGCTTTCCTGTGCAAAACTTGTTGTCAAAATGTTAGCGTTGCTATGTGGTTGCTGAAGTGTTCTAGATGCTTTTAGATGGTTTATTACTTGTCCAGGACTCTATAATGTCTCTGTAATGTACTGTATATCTTTTTAAGACCATATTGCCATTGTAGACCCTGGAATCTAGTATATAATATCTGCTATCTGCCCTCTATCAGCTTCCCATGTTCACTGGTAGAGATGGCATGACATCTGGCACAAGCTTTCTATTAGCCATGTTCAGGGGGAGCATTAGAGGATTAGCAGTGTACTGCTAGCCTTAGGCGTCCTCATACAAAAAAGTGAGACAGGTCCCTGTCGATCTTCCTTCCCCTCATAATTTACCGCAATAGTGACATCTGACCCACTTTGGCTCTGAGATACATGAAGGAGAAGGGTAAGGTGTTACAGATGTGCTGTCTGAGGAAATGGCAAGGGATTAAAAAGGTTTTAGCCTGAAAGTCAAACGTCTATTTTTGTCCCTCCGTTTTGCCGTGAGACCTGGACACACATAGCCGAATCTGCTGACCTTTGCGGCATAAAGTTAGGAGCAAGGAAAAGGGGGTTAGATAAAAGGTGTTAGTTATTTTTACCCCAGACAAAACGTCCGCCACTGAGGAGGTCACGTTAACCCCCTTTGGGTTTTTAATGAACCTGAGTGACGTTTTCAAGCCACTGTAATGACACAGGTTTTCGACCTTCTTCCTCATTGTGTTCTGAGCGCTGACCTCTGTCTTTGCCGAAAGGTTGTTTTAAGCTCTTTTATGAATATTAAAGTTGTAATTCCATCCTTTGTTTGATGGTGTCCTTGATTCTTCCAGCTCCAGAGTGCTATCCGGGCGGATACAGGACCTTGAAGAATGCATATCGTAGCATTGATTTCGACTCTACTGAACTTCAGAACACAGCGATACAGGATCTGATCTGTGACCATTCGCTGTCACCCGGGTGGTACCGATTTTCCATAAACAACAAACCTGCAGAGATGCCGACCCGCTGTGTTGAGGTGAGCAGTTGTCAGTTAGTTCTGACTGCTTTCCAAACTGCAGTTTCTTGAGCTCCGTCTCTTTTTGTAGATGAACCGCTGTGGGACGCAGGCTCCGGTGTGGTTATCTCTTAAGGACAGTTCTCTTCCGAGGCCCGGAGAGGTCAAGCAGCTCTCAGCCTGTGCCACATGGCAGTTCTTCCATGGAAGCACCAAAGATTGCTGCCTTTTTCGTATCCCAATCTCGGTCCGGAATTGTGGGGTGTTCCTTCTGTACTATCTGCAACCAACACAAGGTTGCATGGGATACTGTGCGGAAGGTATTATAACGTGACTTGTTTTTTGATGGTTTTTGTTTCTGAAATTACTTAAACATATTACTTAAATATATATATATTATAGGTTATGCATCACATGACTGATCTGCCAAGAAATTAAACGAATAAAAACAGCATTTATTTATTTATTTATACTAAATAGAAAATGTTATGACAAAATGTAATCTAGTATCAAAAAACTTTCCTATCAAATTACAATTTTCACTTTTTATTTGACATATCTTATTGTATTAAAATAATGTTTATTTGATTTATTTTTAAATAATATTTATTTTATTATTATTTGATTGAATTATTTAATTCATTTAAATCAGCATAAATTATACACACACAAACATTTTTTTTTTCTTTACAGTGATGACTTTTTTTTTTCAAAATGAATTTGTTGTAATAATGTCAAAATAATTAAAAAAAAAAATATTTAAAAAGTCTTAATGCTAAATATATATATATATATATATATATATATATATATATATATATATATATATATATATATATATATATATATATATATATATATATATATCAGAATCAGAAGTAATATATATATATATATATATATATAGATATTACTCCTTATTTTGTCGTGAGACCACAAATTTGAGGTTTGAAATGAAAAGGCAGCATGAAAATTGCATTTGATTTGGATTCTAGTGACAATTCACCTGTAATAGACTTTAAAACAGCAGGACTTGCACCACTAGAAGTAACAATGAAGAGTTTCTTTTGGCCTGTTTATTAGCACATCTGTAGATGTTCTCTGCATAACATCCCAGTGAGAAACTGCCATCTCATTTGTAGTGGGTGATCAATATTTCTCTTTTTCAAGCTGTGTTTCCTCTCACTTTTTCAGACATCTCCTAGATCTGTATAAATGACTGTATCATCAACCATGTGTGCGAGTTTTTGGGTCATTTTTAGTTTAGGGTCAGTTTCTGGCGACTGAAGTTCTGCAGGGCAGCAAATCAGATTACTGGTTTCATGTAGCAATATTTCTTAGATTTTTTATGATATTTGTGTTTTTTGGTGTGAGAGAAAGTTTTTGTTTAGAGTTTTGGCAAGGCATGAAAGTCAGGGCTTCGTTCCACATAACTATATATTATTTAAAGTGACATATAAGTTCCGACTGACATACTCCGCTGTTTGTGCATCAAAATCACTTATCTCGCTCCTTTGCTTCCTCACCCCGAATACGATATGATGTCTGATCGATCGAAAATCGATCGATTGATTGACTTGAGTTGATTGATTGACACTTTTTAATACAGCACTGGACTGAATCTGCAAAAAGTTCCTAAACAAATGATTTATTTAAATAACCCACAATTATCATATTCAATTGGCATTGTTTCATTCATTCATATCTTCATTTATTCAATTACAAGTAAAAACAAGTCAGTTATTGCATACAAATTTATTTATTTTTTTTAATAAAAACAACATGTATAGATTAAACATTAATTTGTTTGTTTATTTACCACACATAACAAGTATAAATCAATAAAAGTTTTTATACCATAATAGAGACTGCTCGTTTTGTGAAAAAGGCATAATAATAAATAATTTGTTTAATAAAAACAAATGTAATATTTTAATTTAAAGATAATTTTTCTAAATAACATTTTTATTTATTGTATACTACAAAATGATACAACAGGAAGTGTTATTCATGCATTGGGCAGTGTCTTCTTCTAGAAAAATGGTTCTTAAATAAATATGGTCTCTTGTTTGATTAAACAATGGCATTTCATCACAGATACTATATATACTAATAGGATAGATATATATACTATCATATATATATATATATATTTGATCATTAATATAAATATATATATATATACGAGATATATCTTATTATATCACAGGTTCAATTAATATTTATTGATTTATTCTATTCTATGAAAGTATAAAACGGAAGTTTAATGACTTTGTTGTTGATTGTTTTTGTTTTATGTAGTTGCTTCACCACCCATACCTATCCCTAACTCGTGTCCAACACTGGTGAAAACACGTTAACGCGCGTTTTTAGGGTCCGTTTTTGATTAATAAGTTTTAGTTTATTACATCTCTGTATTTCTATTTCATATCATGACCTTGTTTTTTCCTCCTCTTTGAAGCAAATTATCCCCTCACTACCCTCAAAACCTGTGGTGACCCGCATAGAGGGTCGGGCAGTAGAGTAGCGTCCACCTCCGCTGCCCTTCACTGGGGGGTGGGTGACGTCCATTGTGGCTGCTGGGGTATCAGTTGTGGTGTGGGCCAGATACTCCTCCACACCATGAAGGTGGAGATTCAGCCGAGAAACAACGATGAGAACTTGTACTCCATGGTGGAGATGGACGGAGTTCACTTCAGGACTCGGAGAACGGTTTTAAGAGGGACGATTGTAGGAATGTGGTGGTTCATGTAAAAATGTCATTTAGAAAGTCAAATTTTGCTTAGGATTTGTCTAGAGAAGGATTAAAAAAGGTCTAAAACGGTTATTCAGTAATTGTGTATAAATTATCCAGTGTTATCGCACCATATCAGTTTAGTGTGAAATCTCATTGGTCTAAAATCCTGCTGTGCATATATTCAATAAACATCAATTAAGTACATCAGATGTGTTCTGACACTTGGCCGTTGAGTTTGCTGCTGTCATCCCGCGTGATTTTTGTTTTTAAGGCAAAGATTTTCTGTTTTTTTTTTTGATATTTCTTTTTATTTTTTTGATATATTAAAGATGTTTTTGACCTGAATTAGAATGTTCATTTTATGCACGTTTTAAAAGTTATTCACACCTTTCAGAATTTTTCAACAGGATATTACCAAAAATCAATAAAAAATAAAAATAAAAATAAACAATGTAGGAAAAATGCTTTTGACTGTGCACATACATAGAACAGGCAATTCAAATCATGAGTTTTATTATCTATTCTAACCATACTAAAATATTTACTCCTCATGCGAGCGTATACGTTTTTATTGACATCTTTTAGAATTTTTCTCTGTTATACCAAAATTCATATGCTATATCGGCTAAGCTACCATCCACATATATGAATAAAATGATTACAAATTAATTCAGTTTATTTATTTTTTTTAATTATTAATTATTATTAAAGTAGTAAGTAAGAGAAAGGTGTTCACTAATAATACTTGTATGTTAAATTGATTTCTATAGCTTGATCTTTCAAATACAGGGATGGATGCTGAAACAAGTTCGTAACTTAGATTTTGGCTCTCAGGTTTTAATTATAATTTTGTTTAGTAATTACATGTGTCGTGTATAAAGTAGTAAGTGGTACGTAGTAGTAGTAGTAGTAAAATTAGCATGTAATAATAATTTTATTTTTAATTTTTTTTTACAAATACATTTTATTATATTTCTATATATGAATAAAATTATAAAGATTAATTAATTTATATTTTAGGGGTGTCCATTATTGAATTATTGATAATTGTTTTTATTAAACTGTAATAAATAAAAAGTGAACGACCCTGAATTGCCTGGCATATACGCCTAGCTTGGTACCCATACAGTATATCGACAGTTGCTGTAAGGCAAGGTCGTTTCTCTAGACTCCTTTGCCTCCCCCTCAGTCAGCCATGACCTTCTTCATGGACAGTGTGTTTTGAGTTGTACAGTTTTCCTGCAGCGTGTCCACCTTCCTGTTAAAACTCCTCCAGCTAGCATTCGGCGCGTCTAAAGAAAGCACTGGGTTTTTCGCTGGAATTAAGCGTAAATCCGGTTACATGCCTTCATGAGTATGATGGTTCATGCGTCATGCACAATGCGCATGGAAGCGATAATTACCAGCTAAACCATTGCAGCATTGCAAATATTATGTTGCCTAATTACCGCTATGTCCTATACAGAGCTGTATGATGGTGTTTGATTTAAAAGCGCGAACCTTCGGCCAAGCGGGTCCAACACGTTTTTCTGCCAGGCTGTTCAAATGTCCTGACATACGCCGAGGATGTACTAAAAAACACTTACTTTTGGCCATAATAGGCACAGGTCCCTAGTTCCCGCCATGGGCTTCGAACACAACCGCCGCAGGCACAAGTGTCATCTTGCTCTCAGTGTACATGAATCAGGTGTGTGTATAATTAGATTCTGAGTCACGGACAAACTTGTTTTTGGGAATTATCACGGTTATGAAGTGGCGAAAATATTCATAATTTTCCCCCCCGTTAATTATAAAATATTTTTAAATGTATGTGTTTAAATATGGTTAATGTGTTTAATTGTATCTTTGATAAACTATTTATCTGTTTTTAATGGTTAATTGTCACATTCATACATTTTTTTTTTTTATTATTATTTGCTGACTCAAGTTATTATTATTATTATTATTATATTGTTTATTATTTAGAATTTAAACATCCTTTTTTATATAAATTTTAATTTTATTTATTTTTAGTTTTTAGTTTTTAAATTCATATATTTTTATTTATTATTTTAATTAATATATTTTGTGTTGTTTAATTATATATTTCGTTTTAGTTGTTTGTGTAGTTTTCTCATATATTCATATCTTTTTTGATTTTGCCCACCAAAGGGGCTCTGATCACCATATATTATATATATATATTAAATATATCTATATATATATATATATATATATATATATATAGAAATTATATTTGATATGTTTTTTTTTTCGTATTTCAGTTGAAGATAGATACAAATTTGTATTTGTGTTCATAAAAATGTCTTTCTTATCTTGTCATGGTTTAAGTTGTTCCTTTTTTCCTCCAAGAAACATTTTGGCGTCTTGTGAGGGTTTTTTCCGGTCATGTAAGGATGTATCTATGATAATCTCTGTCCGAAGGTCTACAGACAATGTAGTCGTAGGAGAGGTATCACACGTGGCCTTATCATCCTGCCGGTTGAGCTCCTGTCTCAGCCCTGTCAAAACACAACGTCTGTGCTCAGGGTAACGTGACTCACCGCTGTACTGATTTTCACCCGGGACGGGGGAAGGGGTCAAGCTCCTTTCCACTCAGCCCGCCAATAGGCAGTCCTCGCCTCTGGAGAGGGTACAACCCTCCTGCGCTGAAGGTTAGCCAAAAATCTAGCATGCATGCGATTTAATATTAGTTGCTTGAGTGGTTTGTACTTAATTAATATCTGTAATTTGATAAGTGCTCTTTGAATGGCCTTAAGGACAATGAAGTGCTTGAGGATTCAAATATTTTTAAATTGATAATGTTTTCAAGGGGATTTTTTCTTGCTCTTCTTACAATTTGAAATATTCCCTGATGAACTATATAGTGTGCCCTGGTGAGTACACTGATATTAACCAATCATAACAAAGGTTATTTGCATGGTAGAAGGTCGCTTAAAGGTACAGTAGAAAACAATAGCCAAAGGTCGCAAACAGCACTGTTACCGTATTTTTCACACTTAAAACAAGTAAAATAAATTACAAGGAAGAACCCAAGTATCTATCAATCTATCTAGTTTGACAGACAGACTTTGACAGACAGGTTTTTTTTTTTTTTTTTTTTTTTTTTTTTTAACGGGGTTCTATGACTGACCGGGGTTCTATGAGTACCTTAATAGGCTAATTAATAGAAAATATGATGGATTCGGGGTTATATGATTAGTTTGTAGATAATATTTAGTTTTTGATGGGTTTTATTTATTTATTAATTTAAATTTTTTTTTTGTTTTGTTTACTAGTGGGTGCAGGACACTATAGTTCATTCATGTAAGTGAGGATAGCATGTGACATTTTATACACCAAACATTCTTCATACAGTGGACTACCAGTAAAATTGATAAAAAACTATGGGAGCAAAAATTCTTCAGACACTTTGACCTGACTGACCATGTGTTGCTTTAAGTGTTATCTGGACATTATCAAAAGCTGTCACTTATTTTAGTACCTTTTTTTAAACTATCTAGCGAAACAACCTGTGATAATGTGTGAAATGTTGAAGTGTGTCTGAATAAAATTTTGGTTTGACTGTATAAAATAAGTAGAGAATTAAAAACCGGTCATTAATATTTGTGAGACCCAGTTTGACAGATCATTTCTTGAGCATTTTTCTTTCTCTCTCTCTCTTCATCTCTCGCTCTATCTCCTCTCTCGGTCTCTCTTCTATATGTCATACAGACAACGTCGTATTCAGCAGTGGTTAGAATTTCTTTGTACCAGCTTCCAATTGAAGTCTGAATGTTTATGACTGTGCTCTTATAGGCCTTATAGCTCTCGTACATGCACCTGAGCTGAAGGAAGAAGTAAAGAAAGAGCCTTAATAAAGGGACTGACACTGAAGGACAGACAGACACAGTGGGTGGGAATGTGGTAATTCAAAAGGGAGGCAAGAAACGGTAAAACACATAGAAACCACAGTCTTCTTAAATAAATGTTTCAACATCTGCCCCAGGAACACCATCTGTGTGTCTGTAACATGGAAAGCCGCCTCAGTGACCCTTAATAATGGGAAGTAGACTGTAATCTTCTGCATTATAATTAGGCTTAGACCAGGCATAGCTCCAAATATTAGTCTCACCATCACAAGCGTCTTAAAATTGCGAATGTTTGAGGGGCTTAGGCAATGCTATGTTGATAACCTGGATGGGTGCGGGCGCTGCCCTGCTTTTGTGAGGCCTTTTTCGATGTAAGTAATGATAATACAACTTTGCCGTGCAAATCCTGCCTAAGTATTGATGATTTAATTACCTCTTATTATTAGTATATTATTGCAGTATTACAGTTCAAGATGTTCCACACAGCGGAGCCGGTATTCCCTACCTGACCCTCAACATCATTAATTTGCATGGCAGGGTAAAATATTTATCAGTTTTTAGGCGAGGGGTCTAAGTTATTTCTTGTATAAAGCCTTCCCAAACTGATAAAGGCATGTTGCTAATAGATACAATAACAATGGTTCAATTCTCAAGGAGCAAAGTAAATATACTGAAAGCCTTTTATTTATTTATTTGGGGTGTTCAATGGACAATTTAAACTTTCGTCTATGCATGTACAAACTTGCATAACTTATGTCAAAATAATCACAGGCGATCTAGCAAGTTCTAGATCACCTGTGATTATTTTGAACGTAAGTTATGCAAGTTTTACATTGCAGTAGACTGAATTAAATCATTTTTAAACAACCATATTGTACAAGTTTTTAGAAAAGAAGGTCCTTTCTTTCTTGTTAGCTCAGCTTGGTTAAAGCATCTGCGTTAAACACAACTAACATCTCCAAGGTTGTGGGTTCGATTCCCAAGTGAGCACAATGAATTTACTAAAGGCTTTTATATAAGGCTTTTATGTATTTCTTTGCCACTTGTGACGGATGATTTGAATTCTTCTAAATTGCTTAGAAGTGTGACTTAAGTTATGTGACTTTTTACATTTTCAGGTAATGAGGCACAAATGTAAAGGTCTCTTTGGATTTCAGATTTGTGTGGCACAGATCTATCATTTGTACTCTTAAATTTGATTTGGTGGCAGGTACAAGTTGTTAGACAAGTTGTTTTTGTATTTTTTTATTTGTAGCTCAACTAGTAAAGCATTGTGCAGACAACTAACAATGCCACAGACTGTGGGTTCAATTCCCAAGTCGCACATGAATTTACTGAAGCATTTTATTTCTTTCTTGGCATTTGCAAAGGACAATTGAATGTTCTAGATTGCCTATGATTTATTTAAACATAAGTTATGGACTTTTACATGAACAGTGCTCAAGTTTGGTACATTTTCAGGTAATGAGGCAGAAACGAAAGGTCCTTGGATTTCAGATTTGTGTGGCGCGATTGATAACTGACTCTTGAATTGGCTCAGAAGGAGGGATCTTCATGAAGGGTACGGGGAACTGGCATCATTAGGGATATGTCCTGAAGACGCTTTGCTCTGTGCGACAGTTTCCTCCCAGTAGCCGGAGAGAGGCAACAAAAAGGCCCCGATGGAACTATATATGGATTTAAAACATATAGGTGATGTATTGAGCAATGTGTGTTTACCAGCAATGCCAAACACACAGAGCATAACCGCAAAGTGTCACGGTCACCATCAAAGAAATGATGCTTGAAAATGTCCATATGAAAATTACTGCATCGTTTCTCTGCTAAAATTTCTTGCTCATCTTTATCTTACAAGGGCCTTTTAAAATAGACTCTTTCTGCCTGCCTCTCCTCCACTTCCCGCTCATTAAGTTCAAGTAGTCCTCTGAGAGGTTGTTTTTCAGCTGTCTAGTCTTTAAAGGTTGTTTAAAGAGTATACACAGAGGTGTTTCTGAATTTCATTTGTTTTAAATCTCCGTGGACTTTTAGCACAGCAAAGACAGCGAACTCGGAAAAAGAAACAAGATAACTACCCAAGCAATGTATCTCTGTCCTGTCTTGTATTTGCTAAGTTTAAAGATATTAATTGTTTCTGTTTAATTAATTACATTTAATTTTGTGTATTAATCCTTTAATACAGGGCGTTTACTATTAGACCCTGTTCCACTCCGGTTAATGCCCGCTACGAGAACCAGTCAAATGGGCCGTTTGGTGCTCTATATAAAGCAACAAAGCGTGTGTTCCGAGGTCCACACAAGGCCAGTGGGATTGTGGGAGCGACATTACTTCTGTGTGACGGTGTACCTGCGGCAGTGCGGCTCGAGAGGGCAACGGGTTGTGTACTGTTTTGAACATGTGCAATGGGCAGCTGCCGGAAACACGCCCGCCACTTGTCCGTTCAAGGCCTTGGGACCGTCAGCCCGTGGCCAATCAGATTAGGATCCACGAGACGCATCAAGGGAAGAAAGTCACGGTACAGTTAGATTCTAGTGCTGTGATAGTTAATAATAATTATTATTTGTGCTGCATTGAAAATTTAGACAAAACAATCAAATCATGGAAAGACTGTGTTTCAGTCAGTTTTCGGGGTAACGGATCATAAGTAACATGAGTTATGTAATCAGATTACTTTTTCAAGTAACTAGTAAAGTAACACATTACTTATAAATTTACAATGATTATTATTATTTTTTTTTTTAAATAAGTAACGTAAGTTAGTTTTTTTCCCCCCCATTTATTCACTCACACCTTATAAATTTTGCAACGGCACTTTCCCTTCCTTCAGACATTAATTTCACTTTTGAAAGGAGGGCCCTTACAGTTTCCAAAAAATATAACTTTTGTGTGTTTTGTTATTAAAAACCAAACAAGCAAGCCCAGTCCAAGTGACAAAAAATAAGTCAAAAGAAACTTAATGCATTACTTTCCATAAACTGTAGCTAGGTAACACAATTAGTTACTTTTTCATGGTGTGTTGTTTTCATATTGTAATGCATTATTTTAAAAGTACACTTTCCAAACCCCCCCCCCCCCCCCACCCCACCGTGCATGTCCTCACAGTATAAATATTAGCATTTGACTGAATACACATATAGACTGTAGATTACTCATTGACATACAAACTCAGGAAATCTCAGTCATGCTCACTGCGAATTTATTTGCAGTGCGAAGGTTGCCGTTTCAGTTTTCAGATTTCTGGTGAAAATTGTTCTGAAAAGTAAAACACAGATCACAACCTGTTTTTGAAAACCTGTTTGTTTCCCCCTGCAAAAAGATTTTAAAGTGCTCCGGTCCCTCAATAGGACCATCGGGTCTGTCCTGCAAGCAGATGTTGTCATTGTTTGCAGTGTGACACACTTTGAATGAGGAAGTGTTTTTTGGTGATGGCTCTAATTTATCTAGATTTGTAATAGGTCCTTGATGTGAGTCACTCTTGCGCGACAACTTGTGCGCCACCTGCACATGTCCTCACAAACAAGCTGGCATCGGAAATGCGGGATTCTCTTACTAACATTGTTAATTTAGTTTATAATGGAAGTTGGGTAAACTGAAGTTGTAACTGATAGTATGTGATTTCAGATGTTGCGGGATCAGGACTAAGTACCATGCATGAGCCATTTTGGACAGACATTGAAACACCAAATATATTTTTATATATAAATTAATAAATAAATGAATTAATTAATAGATTAAATTTTTGCAAAATGAGTAAGCAATAATAAATAAACAGGTTTTTATCCTTTGTAGAATTTTTCTCCATCTTTTTTTTAAGACACAATAGATACTACATTTTATTTTAATAAAAAATCTGTACTTGCGACCACTGATCTATACACTTGCTCTTGCATATTTTAAGGCGTCGAGCAGCAGGACCTCGATTGAGTGTTTACTGTTTTAACGTTCAAAATGTTAAGAATGCGAGTCAGTTTTCGGTTGACTCCCTGCACGACTCCGTTTTTGCCTCAAGGGGCATTTTGTGCAGCCACAGAACATCAGTGATTGGGGACTGAGTTGTTCCGTCAGGGCTCCAAGTCAGGACTGGAACGCAACCAGAGGCCCATGTGCGCGGGTTTTATTGACCGGAACAGCTCACAATGACCTCCATCATCCTGCAGGGACAAGCTCTACCCGAGACAAAGAACCTAGAGGAATTCATTCAGGGCTGGAGGTGAGAGACTGCGGTTTTTCAACATCCATATAGTCTATCTTTTCACTAGAAACGATATATGGTACGTAACTTGCTGTTGAGTTAAAGCTGGGTAATAAATCTAGTCCAGAACCAACATTGTCGGAGGTGCGGCCACTAAGCGTCCTCTAAGGCAAGGCTCTCTTCAACTCCAGTCTGCAAGCTTTCTTTTCAGCTGTCCCTGTAGACTTCAGCTATTCAATCCCAGGTTTAACCCACTGTAAATTCTATAATTTGCAAGTAAATTCACCTTAATTAGGCTTAAAACACCGTAATTAGCTTGTTTGGGGGGTGTGTTTGGTGAGGGTCAGAGTCAGATTAAACCTCGGGAGCACACCGGACCCCCTCCAGGACTGGAGCTGAAGAGCCCTGCCTCCAAAAGGTTGGATTTTAAATGATAGTCATTGCCGTCAGAAACTATGGAGCTATAATGCAGATAAGAACTATGAACAGACATAAAAATGTGCAAGATATATGTGCATTATACAATGGTCTCACACTTACAAACTGAAAACGCTCAAACGCTGGCCAAAACAAGTGGGACGTAGATTGGAGACTTGGATAGCAGTTCGGTTTCAGATTAGAGTTTGCATCACCATTTAACCTTGATTTGCTCATTTTAATGTCAAATATAATTAAAGCAGAGGGGGAAAGTCTCTAATCTAACATGGGCTAACCTTTCTCGAACTCTAAATCCTCTCTTTCGACGCAGTGCTTGAGGGCTTAATTCAAAGGCTGATTTGAGACAGTCATATTTTTGTTTTATTTTCTCCGTGTCAGGATCAACCGCTGGGGAAAGCCTGTTTTGACAGCACGCACACCTGCGTGTGGATAGAGGAGATAAAGTGGAATTTCCTGTGCTTGTCAAAAGGGATACAGCCTGTCCTCTCCATTCAGGCACCACGCCTCACGCGAAGGCCCAATTAAACCCATCCTCCCAATCTCTAAGCTGCCTATCTCACTGATGACACAGATTACACGTCCCTGTTTCCCCTCAAACGATGCCACTTTGTCCCCCGGAGCACACCGTCTCAATCTGTCTCCAATCTCCGTACCCATCCAGAAGCGGGATACCATTGGCCTGAAGGTGTCAGAAATTTAGGGTGGATAAACCAATAGTCCAGGTCAGTCCCAAGGTTCTGGGCAGGAAGACACTCTCGCTTCTGTAGAGGAGTTAGAATGGCACTCATTATTTAAAGTGTTGACGCTGTCCTCACATGACTAGAATTGCGCCATAGTGCCCTTACCAAGCACAGGTGGAAGGCCCTAAGAGGCACAACCCTTGACTTTCTGGCCGTCCGTTCACTGGTCCAGGCCCTAAAGCTCAGACCGACCTCGAAAGTTATTTGCCTACTCTCTTTCCAGATGACCACACTGCTCTTACAGCCTCCAGCTGCCTCACACCGCTTCCTCTGGCCGACACCGCGTCCCTCTATGCCTTCTGTCCGACACCACCCCCCGGTCAAGCTTTTGGAGGTCTGGCAAAACTTGGCCCTTTATAGGCGAACATCAACCATGGGCACAGTATGGCAAGAAGTCTCTGCTGGTGTTCAGCGCCTGGAAGAAGCCTGTGGACTCTCTGCATCCTGGATCTTCCGTGTTGATAAGATTGTATTTGGCCTGGGAGGGGATGCCCTTGAGACCCTTCCTGGAGAACGTAAGTGAGTCGGAAGGGTGTTTGGAGAACCGACCCAGCGTTCTCAAGGAAGCATTCCAGATCATTGGAGGATATTGCTACACCCCTCCAGACGTTTGTCCGAACGTTCTGTTAATTTGATGGGCAATGTGGTCGGAGTGGGGTTTGTCAGTGTTATCCAGGCTACCAGCTTTTATGAAACCTGCAGTCTTACTATCAGTAAGTGATCATTTTGACAGCTGAATGTTTGCCGATCAAATGTGGTCCCCAGGGATCCTTGATTTATGGCCCAGCAAACACCCTGGGCTGAAATTATGGCAAAATAGCTATCATATGGGCAAGCTAGCCATATGGGGTACTGCAACATTTTTTGTGTGACGTATCTGCAGGGGGTTTGAATAGGAACACAGTTTTTGGATCAAGTTGTCTTTGATGCTTGGCTTTGCTCGGAAGCTGGACTGTCTACCATTGTTCTTACTCCTCTCGAAGGATGGCGTTCTCATCCACATTCCCAGTCCATTCAGCAATTTCTCATTGTTGTGGCAGGCATTGATCTGTAAGTAGATGACTGTCTAGTGTAATGTGATGTTGTATCTCTCTGGGTCAGTACTTTTGCTGGCTGCTTTTTAGGCCCAATTGTGTAATTAAAATCCTGCACATTGGCACAAGTACAGTGTTCACTCAGCTGCCATTAACAGATGGTGGCCAAGGGTGCCGAGGCGCATTTCTGTGGCATTAGATGAAATTTTTTTCCCTGTGCCAGCTCTTTTCATCAAGTATATATTTTTAGTTTCTTGTTGTCTGCTGTATGCAGCTTTCCTTTTCCTTTTAATTATATTTTTGCTCTGGATGCTGTTGTTATATATTCCTTGTCCTTACAATCATGGCAAGAACAATTTCCTGACTCCTCTCAAGCATAGTCTCAAAGAAACCGGGCAGATGGCGTGTGATTGGGAAAGTGTGCTTTTTATTGATTGTGTGAATTATTTGAATTGTTGCATGGAACTCCTTTTCTAACGGAAAAGGCATTGAGTGTGTTTATCGACTGATTGTTTCTGGCAATTGTGGCGAGGCTCAGAAGTGCCATTAGCTTTCCCACCCAACCTTCATATCAATGAGATATTGTTATGCAGGTATGCTAACGCCTGGCTTTGTGCCAGACGCCCATACCGGCTCTCTGATTAGCATTGGGATCTTTTTTAAGCCGCTGTCTCCCTCGACGTTTTTTGCATGCTCCCTGGGGCTGGCTTGGTGACGAATGGGAGTTTTAACACAAATTAGCGAGCAGATTAGGAGCGCTAGAGAGGGCTTTTTATCACAGACTGACGTTTTTCAACCTCTCCTAGAGCCAGCTCTGATTTATGGTAACCACGCTAGGATCAACGTGCAAGGTAGCACAGGGAGGACAGCTAGATAAATCTGCTTAATTGCCCAACTGATCATCGGCTGATGCCTCTTCCACATCTGGGAGCACCATCCATTAGTGTTTTTTTTTTCTTTTTTGGAAGCCCATGACATATGGCTAAGCATATTCAGTTGACTTTATTTCCATTTCATCTAGTCAAATGTGGATTTTTGCAGGGCTTCACTTTGTTCGTGTCCACATTTGGCCTCATGATTTCTAAACATGTTAGCATGTTAACATGCACCATTTATTTCTGCTGAATGTAGCCTGTATACTGTGTACTGTATGCAGATTTTTTGTCTGGGTGACCTACTACATTAGCCAAAGAGTGGAGTAAATGCACTGTGTCCCGCAATGCACTGTGCTCAGCCTGACCGTCCATTTCCAGATTCAAAGAGTGGAGTAAATGCACGGTGTCCCACAATGCACTGTGCTCAGCCTGACCATTTGATAGGATGGCCAAAATTTAAGATACTTTTTACACAGAGTTAAGAACTTTTCAACACAGGTGTTCTAGCTAATGGCACAGAACTGTGTGGTCGATCTCATTTGGACAATGTGACACTTCGACAATTTGCGTCTATTTCTCTATTATACTACAAATAAAAAAATGGCAATAATGTCAAAACAAAATAGAATATAACTAAAAGCAAAAATTAGAAATATGAATGGTATAACAGGAACTAAATACAGCTCCATGACCCTCTTAAAGAAACAGTGCACACCAAAATCACACATCTGTTCTGTCATTATTTACTAACTCTCATGTCATCCCAAAACCGCATGGTTTTTTTTTTTTTTTTGAAGATTATGCAGCTTCTTCTCATTGTACAATTAGAGTTCAAAGTGATGTGTCAAGCATGATGAAACAACAAAAATAACATAATACGAGTTTGGAATAACATGAGGGTGAGTAAATAATGACAGAATTTTAATTTTGTCTGAATGGTTCCTTGTAGTATACAAATGGCGCATCCTGGGCTACATTTTCCAGCAGTCCCTGTGTTTATTTAATTCAACTCAGTGTGTGGAGAAATGAGAGGTAAAAGGAACCAAAGGGATTCAATTTCAATTTTTCCGCACAGGGCCAGTAAAACTGCACATCACATATTCTCCTCATTGCTTTTGGCGACATTTTATGCTGGTATCAAAAGCTAACTAACAAAGCACAACAGGAAGGGTGTCGCGGAAACCGTGAAAACCAAGAAAGCTCGTACTACTTTTTATTTCGCATCAATTCCAGGAATAGTGAACCAATCAGTCCATAGAAAACGCAATCAGACCAGATTCAATACCTGTGCATGTTTGGGTTTCAATTGCAGTAATGGAAACAATCTGAAAAAAACCTCACAATTCTGTCCTTCATTCATCTGTGAGGCAGGGGTCACATTCTGCAGAAAGGACTATTTCCTTAGATTCATCTTTTCTTTTTTTTTTTTAATTCAGCAGCGTGTTCAGTGAGAAATCATCCTCATCTCGCTTCCCTCATTTATCATTTCTCTTCAAACATAAAGCACGCAGCAGCTTTCGTCCGCAATTAGTATAGCAGCGTATTAAAAAACTCCTGAATATCTCACACGCTCCCTTTCCTGGCTGGTCTAGGGACAGTGTGTGAAGTAGTGTGAATAGATCATGTTTATGGTCTCGTACACTGCGTCAGATAGCTTGAAGGCGTGTCCTGGTTCAGAGATCATGCATTTAGGGCTACATCGGAGAGGCAGAGTGAAATCAATGGGGAAAATCACCCATCACCTGACCTGCTGAGGCATGGAAATCTTGATCTGCCAATGGCGATAAAGATAAGGTTTTTGAGATGCAGAAACACCCTCCTGCAGTCAGAGATCGAGCGGGTTTTTGTTGTTTTGTATTTGTTTCAGTTTTAAAGGTTCATGTTTTTCTCGTGGCTTGTTTTGAGCACATAATAAGCACCCGACTATATCATTTTACCAATTATTAGCTTAAAAATAAATGATTTTCACATGATCGAAACCTACATAACAATGTAATGTGTTTGACACAGTAGGAGATAACAAGACCACATCACAAATTGAAAGGGGAAAAACAAGCAACAGTCCATGTGGCAAATGTTGGAAAGTTACATGCGCATACAATTTGCTATAAATATTTGCATAAATATATGATATAATAATGACTATGATATTGGGGTTCTATAATTATACATTTGTAGAAAGATAGATATATCTTATATTGCGGAGCTATATGTAGATAAATTGCATAAAAATATGCAAATTTTTGAAAGGGTTGTTTTACAACAGTAAAATTTCTACTATGGGCCTAATAACTCACCAAACAGTTATAAAACGAATATTTGTACGCCATAAATGTTTTAGAACTAAACTGCATCTATTATAATAGATTGTATATCTAGTAGTTTTATTCTTCCAACTTTTATAGAAATACTTGGAATGGAAATCTATATGAGAGGAGGCGATATCTTGAGAATAAAAAATTAAATCCTGTCAAATATGGCATGCAAAAAATCACAACACAAATTCCTTTAAAAGTTCTTGCTAAAATACAGTATCACCAACTATCCTTTTAATATTTTTTAATTTATATTTGTGTGTGTGTGTGTGTGTGTAGGGCTCCCAAATGTGTGTGTGTGGTGGTAATTATTTTTAATTATTTTTTAAGCTTAACAAAACATTTAATAATAGTTTCGATTTCTTTATCAGATATGGTGCATTGCACTTCATGACTCACAAATCTACAGAATTACAATCATCAAGTTTGTCTATAAAAAAAAAAAACCACAATGGTCTCCCACTGGTCTTTCCTAGGGGACTTTTTTTTTACATCTTTTATGTTGTGGTAATAATCAATTAGTATATATCACTTTGTTACACCATTGTACCATTATACACAAATAAGACCATCTGGAGGAGCTCTCTTCTTTGAATGAGGCAAACCATCACACTATACATCGCACTCACTTCTGTGCGTTATTGTTTCTCGCTCCGAGGACGCGATTCATTCCTGATAGACTCGGCCATTGTTTTCCTTCTCCGATTTTTTCAGAATATCTAATACTACACTTCTGCCTTAGTTAGGCATCCAAGTTCACAGTGACATCCATACTATGTTGTGTGTCACCGATTATGGTTGATTTTAAATAAGAACTTCCACACTGCGCGAAGATCACCCGCAAAACTCTAAGGCTTATGCTCTGGTAAAACTAAAAGAAACACTGATTTAGAAATGAGCAGCCGAATGGGAGGGATACGCGCCTTACAATCAAGGCATAAATGGCAGGCCCGACAGTAGCCTCCAGTCATCTCCTGGCCTGTCAGCCTGTGAAACTATAATCTTAATGTTCATTGTGTTTTATAAGTTAACCCCGCGATACAACGAAAGGACGGCTTTTGTGCAATGATAATTCTTACAAGCTAGCTCAGATATATGGAGAATCGTTAACATTTTAACCCAGACATCAATAATTTACTGTAACACATATATATAAAAAGGCGAATAATTCTGGTTCTTATCTAATGACAACAACACAGTCTACTAAGCACGACAAGGTCCAGAATCTCAGCAGCTCTGATGTATTAGTATATCTAAGCTAAAGCCGTACCATTGTTGATTGTTTGTTTGTTATGTAATGAGGAGCTGGAGAGAACGATAGATCACTTAAAGCCAAAAAATGACTTTCAAATACGCTTTGCACTATGTGAACCATAACAAGCGTCGTTTCAAACTCGCCGCTAAGACAATGTTGCCCAATTCTTTCCATTTAAGACTCGTAACAACACAAACTTTTAATTTATTGTGGTTATTCGGAAGGAAGAACAGTGCATTATTTCAAAGAGGCGGCACAAACATAATATAAACTACTTCACATAAAACAAAAATTTAAAACAATGGAGTATACTCATAAACCCCCGGTATCTAAACAAGAATCTCATAGTGAACACACTTAGACATTCAAAATGATGCAAACAAAAGAGTAGACGTTAGACAACTGTCACTCATAATTGACTGCGCTACTTACAACGTGGCTCCGAAACTGGCTTAATTCGACGACTGAAAAGGCCCTTTTCTTTCTGTGAGTTAATTTGTCGCTCTAGCGAGGTTGATTAGGAGTTGAATAAGACGAAAGAGAACAACGATCTGGTTTTGACCTTAAAGCGTGATCGTCCACAAAAGATCTGGACTTTTTTTTTCCATTTACAAAACTAACACCTAAATAAATAATTCACAATAGAATTCATCCACCAAGACTCTGTGAGCACGGGTGTGTATATACACTTGAATGTGGGTTTGTGTTGTGTTCATAATGAGCCATCCAACCACACATTCAGTGTTCACGGGTGGCTCAGATGTAGAGGTGTTGACGTTCAGCAAGTGGCTAAAACAGGTTGTGGTTACGATGTGCCCGCAGTAGAAACAACACAAATGATTAAGCGAATAAAAAAAAAAAAATGGTTACGCATGTAAAATGCCGCTGTTAAAAGAAAACTGGACTGTACTAACACAAGTAAATCATAAAAATGTCAGAACATGAACAAAAAAGGCCACCCACAACCTCCATGATCGTTAATGGTGAAAATCACACCAAAGCGTAAACACTTCTAGAGAACTGAAGTTGCTAAAATTGGCACAAAAAAAAAAAAAAAATAACCACACTAGATGTAATTGTATTTGTGAACAAACCCCCTAAAAATTTGAGAGAATACTTATGAATATTCAAGACTTATGGTTAAATAAAAATGGCGCGTTGGTTCTTTTGATTTTTAAAACCTCAACAGGACAAACCAATAGTACAGCACATCAGCCGATCTGGAGAACGGGCGTTAAATTGTTTGTCACGTACAGTAGAATCGTCTTCGTGACAAAAAAAAACAAAAGTGACAAGCGTCAGAAGAATTATAATCGGGTTAATATGTGGGATCATCCGGACTCACCTGACGCTAGCAGGTCTTGTGATCAGAGTAAAGGTGAGACACGTAACGATTTCACGTTGTCTTTATTATGGCAAATTAATATAGAGAAATGGTGTAAATATTTTGTATTTTATAAGAACTGTTAGTATTAAATAATTAGTATAGATTGATTGATTACCCAGTAGTTTAAATAGGATATAGTAATGTATTTACTAGGTTAGTAATGCACTATATTAGAATAAATAACTAGAATAGGTACAATTATGAGTATTTTAATAATAAAATATCTTTCTCTCTCTCTTTTCACACCACTCGCTCTCCCCCTCGTGCTCTTTCTGTTTATTGTTTGTATTAATAACAACAACATATCAATTACTAATATATAATCAATAGAATAAAGTATAGATGTATATATGAGGGAGAGAAATTGTGTATTTTTATTAAAACGGGGGGGTGTAAGATGTTAATAATTTAATATTAAAATAATTAGGGTTATGGTAATAATTAGAAAATAATACATACTCTCCATATATTATGAACTATTTAGTATGTTTTTCTAATTATTAAATAACTATACATACATACTGGTGTGTGTGTGTGTGTGTGTTTGTGTGTGTGTGTGTGTGTGTGGTGGTGTGTATGGAACATGATCTTAGGCCGTAATTAACTAAGGCAAAGCAAAACATAAACAAACTGTAAAAAAAATATTTTATATATATATAATATATATAGATTATATATCTATATATTATTAGTATCTATATATATATATATATATTCACATATATTAAAAGGAACATAATTTTTATGTTTGCTATTATATATACACCTACATCAAAGAGAGAATTTATATATGTTAGAATATTACTCGATTTTATCATTTTAAATGCTAAATTAATTTTGCGAGTTGTAGAATCACGTCTGACGTCTAGCGCCAGTCTTCTTTAATATTATCATCAGGGAGTCTTTATAAACTTAGACATGGCTTTTTTTTTAGATACTCTTTGCCTATGCTGTTGGTATATTTAATTACAAGAAGGATGGGGGTAGAAGGCATGGGGACAACTGAGGAGGTAACCGGGAAGGCAATAAAAAAAGTAATCAGTCACACCACAAGCGTGCACATTCAAAGAAACGCACCAGGCAATTAAGAAGGCCAATAAAACAAGGATGCTAACACACATAGGAATGTGCGGTAATTATTCTGACGGATGTTATATCGCTGGTGACCTTCTTTATTAAACTGTCGTTGTTTACTAAGAAGTTTTTTTTTTTTTAATGTGCATGTTGTCAAATCGAGTTTTACCCTCATGTTCTAGCAGACCCTGAGAGGCTCTTTGAATAGGTCAATAAAAAAAAAAAACACATTTCTTTAACGTTTAACTTGAACAGAGTAAGAGTCTCGTAAATTTATGAAAAGTTCATCCTGTCTTTCCTCTTTTGGCTTCAGTTACTCCCTTCGTAGTTTGGTTTTTGAGTAAGCCTAGAAGTAGACATCTTAATGGTTCATTTGATGTTGAACCAAAGGTTAATTTTAAACTTTCTTATTGTTATTTTTAAAGACAAAATACAGTTTTGGGGGTCTTTTGGACCCCTCAAAACATCATGGTTAGAAACGCAAATGGACTGCTAAAAAAAAAATGACTAAGAAATCCCACCCATTATTAAATCTGAATTATGTTGCCTGCATGCTTTCCTCTTCATTTGAATTCCACCGCTCAGATATTTCCGAACGCCGCCCCACTTTTCCTCGGCCGCCTTTTTCCCATGGTGTTGTGTTCGCCTGCTGTGTGAGGTCAATGGCTGGATCGCATAGCTAACATTGGTTTGAACATTCATTATTCGCGCTGTAATTTTTCTGTTTTTCGTAAAGAATGAGTGGCGTCAGGGGTGAAGATTGCTTTTAGATTTAATTTGACCATCAAACATCCTTGTAACGAACCTGTAAGCACATATGTTCCTAAAGCTTTTAGCATATCGTGCTGATACATGAGGATTGAATTTAAAGACAATTCACCCTAAAGTTAAAATTAACTTTACTTTACTCTAATGTTGCTCCAAACCTGTATGACTTTTCCATTCACTTTCATTATGTGGTAAGAGCTGCCAGAACTTTTTCAAATACCTAATCTTGGTGTTGTGCACTGAAGAAACAAAGTCAGACAGGTTTGTTTTTTTTTTTTAATTGTTGATGTTTTTAGCAGCATGAATGGAAATTTTTGATCCTAAGAGTAAGGGAACGCAAAGCCTCGTTCTGAGGCTCGAAAGCAGTGGACTGCTCCGTCCCAAGGCTCTGCAACATGGCCTTCGACACTGGACTTCACGGCCAGCGAGCAGCCCTATGCCAATGGGAGATTAGGACCTGGCCCTCAATCTCAGGGACAGGGATCTGAAAGATGAAGCGGCACTGAATTGAGCACATTGGCGAAATCCAATATGCAGGGAAGTCACTACAGTTGAGGGTTTTAACGTTTAAAATCAGGGGGGAATTTAGGCTGGCCACACCTCGTGTTGAGGCCAAGCTAAAGATGGTTTGCGGGCGCTTAAATAGTATATCACGGCAAAACATCGAAGCCGTGAGAGAGAGGTAGAGCTTTTCTATTCTGAATGACAGCCATCTAAAAGATCGACCCGTTTAAAATCGATCAGGTTTATTCTTTTGCAGCCCCATACAGCAATCCAATTTGGCTTTAATCTATTAAGTGTACATGGATCACATCAACATTTAAAAAACTTCGTGAACTCCATTCAGGGTCTTTGATCCTGTGACCTATCGCAGTACTAGTGTCTGCCCCAAAGTGTGGCTTTGATCTATGTTGCTGTAACTGTTAATGAGTGTGTTTAATGAGGTAAACACACCTCAAACACCAAAAAAAAAAGACTTGATTGGTCCTGTGATGAGGAGGATCGTTAACCATGAATGTAAATGTTGAAAGAGCCACAGGGTGCCTCTGAAGTGTCAGAGCACAGACGTATCTGGGAGGTAATACATTCGAAATCCACCTAAAACTCCTCTGACAGCTTAATCTATCTGACGGTGTAAAGGATTGTGGATAATTCCACACCTCACTGAGGGGAGTGAAAAATGAAAACCTCGTTTTTGGATTAAAAAAAACTGTGCATGCTTAAAGACCACTCTGGTGATAGTATTAAAGCTAAAGACAGCTTTTTTTTTTTTGGGGGCCACCCATTTCGTCACATGCCATGACGAATGTGCTAAGACTTGTTTTGATCACGCAGTAAATATTTCTGTATATGCTCTTTGCATTTATCTTAGTTATGCAATTATTTTTTGGTTGAATCTGACATTACAATATTTAGCGTTTTTTTGTGTTTTTTTTATAATTATATTAAGATAATTTTTTATAACTTATATAATAATGACTCAATGCTTCAGGGTTCATGTCAAGGTATTTGAGGATTTTTGGTAAGTAGCATATAATAAACATCATCATAGAGAATGCAAACCACACCATTTGTTCATGTCAGGGTTTGTTTTGTGAGCAAAATATGGGCGGTTGACCACACATTAGTCTTTAAAACAATAAAAAGCATTTATTAGTAGTACTACCTTCACTCAGGAAAAAAGTATCTAAATCTCTCTAATTCTTTCTTCTTCTTCTTCCGGTGACTAATTTTTGGATGTCATCAAGACAGTGAGGGCAAATTGTTAACCACTTTATAATGGGGGTTGCCAGCTATGTATGCAAGTTGCTTCGTGGACTTGTACAATGCTGAAGGAAAATGATATTCAGACCAATTATTAGATACTATATATGCTTAAAAAGACCTATAGAGCTTTTTGAATAATTCCTTTGTTCTCTCTCTATTTTGTTCACAATTAGCATAGAGAAAATGTGTGTGGTGTGTGTTGGGGTGGGGGGGGGTGTTTGGGGGGATACACATACACATATGCATATAGCATTTAATCTCAACCTAGGTTAGTTGTATGAATTGTGTACTATATTTGCATTGGCCCGACTAAACTGACAATAAAAAAAGGTAAAGAGGTTGCTTGGCCATTTAGGACCAAAATACTGTGATTTGCAATTTAAAGGTGATTATTTATTATATTATCATGGTTATTCATGATATCATATCATGGTGATTATATATCATGTCATATAATAATATAATTATGAATAATTATGAATATAATTATGAATATATATTTGATCATTAATTTATAGGTCATTTTCACAAATTGTAATTATTTTTTATGCAAAAAAGCAAGAAACGGTGATGTTACTGCTGATGGTTTTGATTTGAAATTTTTGATTAAATTTTTTTTATTAAAATTTATGAAGATCAGTCTCTTTCTATAATTTTCATACATTTTAATATTCAAATAAATGAACATATAATACATTTCTTAATAATAATATTAAGTATTATTATTATTATTATAAATTAACATTTACGTAATATAATTTAACAATAATATGTATTAATTCATTAAATATCACAAATATCCACATTTTTATTATCTTAATTTTGAGATACATATAGTTTGATCTGAATTCATAACAAAATATTGTGGAGTACAATATATAGAATACAAATTACAATACAGCAATTGTTCGGAAACCCCTGTTCTATTTAAAACCCTTTAAACAGATTTTACATCTCTTTTGAATGAAGATAATTTTAAACCATTTTTCATGCTTGTTGTTGCACAACCTTCTCCTCGTGGGACCCTTCTGTTTCATGTCGGGTTCAGTCTGGTCCATCATCCTGCACTTTAATTCACTGTGCGCAAGTCACACTTCGCTCATACCACTAATGGCCTGGATTTTCCACTGGAATAACTCAAGTTCGCAGAGGATGCGAGTTTATGGACTCAAAAGGCAAAAAGTCTGTCCCATAGGCGAGTTAGAGTGTCTTAACCTGCTCGTCCATGCAGCAGGACAACCAGCGATACGTGAGGCCACTAGGGGTGTGACGCTGGAAAAACCCAGAGCGTGGATGTGGAAAACAGACAATACTTATTCACATCATCGAAAACCAGAAACTGACGGAAGTAAACGAGCCCCCCGTGAGCTCACTGATGTCCAATTCCTCTTCTCTCAGCTTTCTTTCTCGGGGTATTTCAGCTGCCACATAGAGTGTAATCTCAGCGAAGTGAGAGATGAGTTATCTAGGTGGATCCGTTTTGCGTCTGTTTTCGTCTCGGCTTTGCTGCGGATGTCCTCAAGGCGTTGCGACTTACAACGATCCCCGCTGGATATTAAAAAACTTGCAATATTAGAGATTGTATTGCAGCACCATGGCTTTATGCTTTGGTGATGTATAGCAACGGCGGCTGAAGTTTATCCTCAAAGGTTTGCACAGGATGAGTTGTGCTTGATCACATGTACCGTGGCAGCAGTTAAACTTTCGGGAGAAGCAAAAAAACATCTCCACACTGGTGCTGATAAAGCCTGGGAGCGCTCAACGGCGCACAAATTATTAACACATATCCTTCCTTCCTTTCTGTCTTTCTTTCTTTAAATTCTTTCCTTTTCTTTCTTTCTTTTTCCTTATTCTTTTCTCTTCTGTATCCTTTTTCTCTTTCCTTTTCTTTCTTTCTTCTTTTCGCTTCATTCGTAAAGTTGCCATGAACAAGGAACAGGTTTTGTGGCAGGATTTTAGTGGAATTTTTTTTTTTTTTATATAATTTTACATATATATATATATATATGTTTTTGTTGTTGTTGTTGTGTTTGTCAACATTTTTTTTTTTCCAATTTAGTTTGTCTTTTCCATTCTTTCCAGCTCTAATTTTTACTTTATGTTTTTCTATTTTTAGTTTTGATTTAGGTTTTAGAATTTACAATTTTGAAAAATCTTTTTTTTTATTGTTTACACTTTGTGTTTGTTTATTGTAGTTTTAAGAACGTAATTTTTTTTTTTTTTCATTTTACAGGCATTTATTTTTGATCCTCTTTTTGTATTTTTATTTCCTTTTTCACATTAGCTTTGTTTTCATTGGTTTTTACTCTAGCATTTAGTTTTAATTTTAGTTTAATTTAGTATCATTTGACAGTTTTTTTTTTGTTTGTTTTTTTTTTACTTTTTCCATGTTTAATAGAGGTGGGTTGTACAGCATTGTTTTTTTTTTTTAAATAAAACTAAAACTAAAAAACTATATGAAAAATAATTGTAATTATTTAAAAAAAAATTAATAGACAAAATAACTGGAAAATGGAAAATAAAAGCTAATTTAAATATTAAATGGTAATACTTGATAATACAAATAATAAAAAAATAACACTGGACTGGGGTTGTAAAGGTTAAAACTTTATTAAAACTAAATTTAATTTGTGGACATTATGGACATTAATATTAATATTATTAAGCAATAATGTATAAACAATAATATATCCATTTAATTTATTTTATATTCAGTTAAAGCTTTTAATGTTTGTATTTAGTTTTCATTACTGATCTTAACACCTCTCTCTCTCTCTCTCTCTCTCTCTCTCTCTCTCCTCCTCGTCTCAGGAGAGAGCATGTAATATAGACGGGATGTGTTTTGCTGAGCGAGACTCCAACCCTTCTGTTCCGTGTCTCATGTGTAACTCCACCGCCTCCAAATACACCTGGTCCATTAATCAAGGTAAACACAGTCGACATGAAAGCAAACCGAGATCTGATGGCATTAGCACACATTATTGAAGAGTATCTGTACCATAGCGACACACACAACACAGCACATTATTAAGCTGCAAATGTAAATTACAAGTTTCAGCATCCCTGGGTGCTCGAGACCCAACAACCTTCTGCCAGGCACAATCTAATTTAAAACTACACTGATGAATGCAAGTAAAGATAAAAATCCAATTAACAGGGTGGGGGAAAGATTACAAAAATACAAGCTGTAGTCAAATATTTAATAATAATGCTTCAGATACATATGTGCATATGGAGGTAGAGGTGGGTTGAATCCCATTCCAGCTGTATAAAAAAACGTAAAAAAATATAAAAAAGGAACTGTTGTGGACTGACTAAATGTGAATTTACAAGGGGATTTAACTGAAAATTTGTGTGAGGTGCTTACTGTGTCGGTTTATAATCAAACTAATTAAAGGAAAGATAGAGTAGATCTGAAAAGACTCGCTTTCTTGCTACTCCCTTTCAGTAATGTTTTTGTTCTTAAAGCCCACAGCTTACAGACCCTTATTTACAGCAGCTAAACAGAGACCGTTATATGGCAAGACAGCGGGAAACGCTCAGCTGTGAATTTCAATTAGCTGACGTTACATTTTCGGATTTTTACAGCTTTGCAAAAAATTGAAGCAAAGCCACTTGTAATAAACTTTAGTTTTGGGTTTATTAGCACACTGAGAAGACTTGTAGTGATGTGTAATATTTCATTAGGTTCTTTTAAATACTGTTTTCATCTCAGGAGACTTACAGGATATGGATGAAGAACTGGACTGTCCTGGGATGTTTTATTATGGCAAAGAGAACTGTGATTTTACCACAGTTAAGAGCTGGTGTTGTTGACCATGATGCAAAGTGGCATAAACATGAATGTGCTTTTACTATGGTAAAAACACTCTAATGCACACACTCGTGTTTTATTGATTTTATATGCCAGTTGATTTATAAAGCCAATGATCTAAAAAAAAAAAAAATTACAAAAAATTGCATTAACTGTTTTGTTGTAACGAATGTGTTTATTATTTTTAAACATTCATGATTAATATTAACAATAACTAAAATGTATTATATTATTGAGAGGGGTTATGTATAATTATGTATTATTATTATTCAAATAACTATATTCCAATATATATATATATATATATAATATATATATATATAATATATATATAGTATATATATTTCTCTATCTATATATTCTTGTTTTTATTTAATTGCTTCTTCATTAATTTAATTAATTAATACTAGTTTCGCTTAACCACACTATGCTTTTATATTATTAATTTCATTTTTCACAATATCAAGCTAGTTAAAAAATTTCTATTTTAATAAACTTTTAAATTAAAACTGGTGCTGATCATTATTAATATTATTTTAAGTATTTTGCTAATAATTATTATTTTAATAACAATAAAGCTATTAATA
Organism: Cyprinus carpio; assembly: GCF_018340385.1. Taxonomy (NCBI): domain Eukaryota; kingdom Metazoa; phylum Chordata; class Actinopteri; order Cypriniformes; family Cyprinidae; genus Cyprinus; species Cyprinus carpio. The sequence goes on along the minus strand of NC_056593.1, from coordinate 7,068,416 downwards.
ATAATTTTTTTTTTTATTTTTGTATTATAATGTTTGATATTATTATTATTATTTTATTTATTATTATTATTATTTTTTTTTTTGATATTTTTTATAATATATATTTTTGTGAGCTTTGTATATAAGTATATAATAATAATAATAATAATAGATATTATAATTATTATAATTTTTGATATTTGTTATTGTTTTTAGTATTTTTTTTTGTTTATAATAATAATAATAATAATAGATATTAGATATTATTTTTCATATGTGTGATTTTATGTTAGTTCTTTTTTTTTCAGAATGATATCAATAAACAATTGCAATATTGTATATTGTTTTAACTGCATTCATATATAATTCAGCTGATGTGCATAAACAATGTTTTCAAACGTATCTTTTTGTTTATGGCTTTTTAATTAAGATTTATGAACCTTTTCAAATTAGAAGAACATCCACCAACACCATCCATCCAAGTCATATTTAAAATGATAAATCTAAGAGGTTTTACTTTATGTATAGGGATACTTAAGGGGATTTACTATATTAATGTTTTTAAAAAAAATTAAAAAATTTTGCAAGTATAGCAAAACAAATACACACACTATTTCTTATTGGCAAGTTCTTTGGGAATCATGTTTGCATTTTGATCCACAAACCCCCTCTTCTTTAGCCAAACATCCAACTAAACACCCCCCCCCCACCCTCCCATGTGGGTTCAGAGAGATGATAAGAGAGATGACAGCGAACATCCGTCTGTTTGCCCTGCGCTGCAAATGAGGTCGGACTGATTGCTCAATCTGAGACTGCCACACACATTCAGCTTTAAAGAAGAATTACATAACGTTCACACTCACACCAACTTATCTTCTGCTAGTTATTTCCCTCGCGCTTTTCGCTGTGCTTTTTTTCAATCATTCTGTCTCACAACTGAGAGTTCGTTCATAGAGGACAAATTTAAGACGAGATGATCCATCAGAGGAAAAATCGTCAAAATTGACTTAAGTGATTCAATGAGAATTTGTACTGTAGCAGAACTGTTACATATTTTATGAAGTATTTTTTGATGAGACATAAGTAACAAGACCATTCTGGAACAATTAACATGTGTTTTTTTACTTGGTTTGCATGCTTGCAATTATGAGAATAACAATGCTATTTTTTATTGGATTTGTTTGGCATTGGGTTTTGTATACTTGTGATGTCAGAAACAGATTTATGGATCCATTTTGTTGTTAGGTCAACATTTCCTCCCACCAGAAACGCACAAGCTCCTATAAAGTCATGAAGCTGCTCATGGATGGATTTCTTTGAATAAGAGTGACATATTGGTGCAAGTGAAATGCTTTCATATTTCAAGATCAGGGTTTTGTTGTGGATAATTGCATGTCACTTAAGATGGATATTTTTGCTCTGTGTTGCGGATTTTGTTTGTCAAGTTTCTCACAAAACAAGAAGTGGGAAATAACCATCGGATACGAACGCACAATGCAGTTAATCAGATTGTATCCCACAAATGTCATCATGCCAGATATTACAAAACGAGATTTTCTTTTTGTGCCTGTTTGTTCTATGTGAGACATTTCTCATTTGACTTTCTGAAATAACATGGCCAAAATCACACATATATATATATATATCTATCTATATATATATATATATATAATTCTATATATTATATATAAAAAACTTATTAAAATAGCTTTTTAAAAATGAAATAAAAAAAATAAACTCTGTAAAATTGCATTTGTCAGTTCTCATTTTGCTTTCTGAAAGCAACGCAACAATGATATGAGTAATGATCTTTTGCATGTAATCATATTTATTTTAAGTGGTGGTTTAATAAAATTGTAATATAAAACTGAAGTTTAACATAAACGAAATAAAATTTACATTTTATAACAATTCAAATTAATGTACATTTGATCTTTTGCGTAATTAACAAATAATGATGAAATGCGATTAATTTAGTCAAATAAAATTGCATTTTCCAGTCCAAGTACACAAAGCTAAAGATTACTGATAAACCTGACACTGCTAAATATTATCAGACATACCATCATCAAGAAACAAAATCGTTGACTGAAAATCAAAGCTCTAACCTATGATTTATTCACCTTATTATCTCTTGCATTTCTCCTCTCTGTTTCCTCAGCTAATCATCCACCAACCTTCCACCCGCCCGGCCAGGGGCGTACTGAGACCTTTGTAGGTGAGAACTTTGTGTACCAATTCACAGCACGCGGACCCCGAGGGCTCGGCCCTGCACTTCCAGCTGGAGAGAGGCCCCCCGGGCTCTCAATTTCCCCGGCGGTCTCCTCATCTGGAAAGTGGACCGAGTTGGAAATGTGCGCAGTTTTCAATTTACTGTGGCTGATGAGTGTGATGCCCAGAGCAGATTTACCGTGGAGGTGAGAGACATCGAGAAACTGACGCCTGACTGATTTTTATGTTTTGGTGAAATGAAATAATAAGAAATAAGGATTCAAACCTGTTCTTGGGTGTCAAAATGTGTTATATGTTATAACACATTTTGAAAAACTGTGTTTTTTTTTCTGTGCTCATTTATGTTAATTCATGTATGTTGTTATTTTTTTTTTGTGTAATTATTTAGTTAAGTGTGTTGTGTTTAATTAATTATTAATATAATATATATAATTAATTAAAATTTTTTTTTATATTTTTAAATACATATTTATTACAATAATTAAAAACTATATTTTAGTAGCATATGAGCATTACATAATGTTGTATGACACATCACATTTTTCTCCCATTTTATTGTGCAAGTTGAAGCAGTAATGAAATATGCTCTCCTAAACTGTTTTTGCCCTCTTATGTAAAATTTTGGGAATATGATTCATTTTAGTGAATCGATTTGTTCGCCGCTTTGGATAAAAGTGTCTGCTAAATGACTAAATGTATATGCCAAACTTGTATATTCACCTATTTCATGATCTCTTTCAAAGATTTGTAAATTATTCATAGAAAGTCACCTATTTCTTAATCTTTGAAACAGTACTGGAATATATGGTGCTTGCAAGGCCTTCTCCTTCTTTTAGAACTACAAGTGATTGGCTTAGATGACATTAGACAAGTAAAAAATGGTACTTTTGTTGCATATGTTTCCATGGTAAATCAATGTGTACCATTGTACAGCTTATTTTATTTTTTTCTTATCATGGCATAAGTACAGCAGAGCTCAGCTGCCCAGATTTTCCAGAGTCTTGTGTCACATCATGGCCGGTGCAACGAAAGGACAAACGTCCTCCATCTCCTCTGGGGACCTAGACAGCTGAACAAAAGATATGTTCGCCTCCTAGGATTATAAAGGACTGTCGGACGGTTTGCCAGATACGTCGTTGAGGACAGGAGAGAGAGGATAGACTGTAAGCAATAGCACACATGCTGCGAAAAAAAAAAAAAGGAAAAAAAAAAAGGAGACTTTTGGGTCAGTAGGCATTCATGCCATCATGCATATATTGGTGAGTCTGCAATGTAATAGTATTTATAAGGAAAGTCCATTGTTTTTTTTTTTTTTTTTTTGTGTAAGAGATAGTGTATAATATACTGGAAAATACTGCATTTTTAATGTCATAAAGTAATCATGTAGTATAGCTATAGATATGTATAGTCTAGATAGCTATAGATACCCCTCATTGCAAATGTTCTATAGGCGTGAATAAAAATTCAAATAAACAGCCAGGTAAGTAATAATCAATATTAAGTGATATCCCAATGTTCGCCAAATTTAAATGATATAAAAAGAAGACTTTAATATAAAGTTTATACTAACATGTTTCTGGACAATTTACTACAAGTGTATTTGGAGTATTACAACGTGTATGAGATTATAGTATATTAAGTATATTTACCATATTATATTACATATTATATAATTAGATTATGTGATAACCTAATTATTAGATGAGAATTTTTTCAGCTCGAAAAATATGCTCTCCTAAATGTTTGTGCCCCTCTTAATGTCAATATTGGAGCAGAATCTGATTAATTTTAGTGACTCGATTGGTTCGCCGCTTGGATAAAAGTGTCTGCTAACTGACCCTAAACTGTAAATGCGGCAACCTGTTAATCACCTCTTTCATGATCTCTTACTTCCAAATACACTTTGTAACTTCTTTCAATAGGAGAATAAGATCAAATTAATCTTTGATAAACACGTACTGGAAGATGCGTTGCTCGCACCAGGCCCTTTCTCCTTCTTTAAACTACACGTGTTGGCTTAGATGACATTAGACACAGTAAAATGGACATGGTGTGCATGGTTGATCCATGGTACGACACATCCTAGTACCAATTGTACAGCCTTATTTGTTTTTTTTCGTTATCCTGGCATAGGTTGTACAAGCAGAGCTCAAGCTGACACCAGAATTTTCCGAGTTGTGTCAAAACCAATGCGGTGCAACGAAAGAACACACAAACGTCTCTCCATCTCATTCTGTGGGCCCTAGACAGCTCAACCAAGCATCTGCTTCTGCATCATAGGGCTTATTTAAACGACTGGTCAGGACGTTTGACCAGCATACATGTCGTTTGAGGACAAGGAGAGACGCGAGAGACTGTAGAAGCAATGAGCAAAACAAATGATGATAAAAAAAAAAAGGAGGAAAAAAAAGGGAGGACATTTTGGGTCCGTTAGGGCACTTCATGCCATTGTAACATCGCAACATAATATAATGAGTCTGTAGTTAATAGTATTTATTTAAATAATTTTATTTTTTTTTTGTTTTTTTGGTATACAGAAAATATTTAAATATACTTACATGTGTAGATAAGTACTGATTGTAATATTCATAAATTACTATAATTATAAATTATAATATATATCTATATATATATATGATATACTATAGTATGTATTATTTGCAAAAATGTTTATGCTGCGACTCTATGCGCTCAACATAAAAATTCCAAATAATAAAATAATTAATTAATATGTCAGA